>NW_020202220.1:11387-13708 GCF_001531365.2 Cynara cardunculus var. scolymus
TTTCAAAACCTGAGGTAATAGGAGAAGGCTATAAATAGCTTTAGTGTCTGACAAACGCTATACTCCTACGGTGTAGGATGGTAACACTGTGTTGTACTAGGATTCACGACATCTAACATAAATGATATCGTATCGATAGCACGTTGATCGGTGTGTGCTCTTGCGAGGCCGTCTAACCCGATAGTTGATACTGTCATACTTGTATAAAATCATTTATTGATTTTAGATAATTGTGACAGGAATGCTATGTCACCTTTTTGCTGAATCATTTGTTTAATGTCTTAATCAACTGTTGCACCCTGTGCTTCTTCTTAAGACTGATATTTTTCTTAGTTGTCAATCAAACCTCCCCATTTTAGATAAATCAAATCCCTCGTTTCGCCATCTGAAACAAAATTTTTATAAACTGGACTTTTTGAAATAACTTTACAAGTTATCTCTGTGGAACGATATCTGGTATTTTACCCTTGTTACGAGACGACAGTAGTTCGAGGTGTATACATGCGCCGAGTTCTATTTTTGTGTTGAAATCTAAGGTTGAATAAACCGACGAGCACAGGCCCATAGATAGTACGACCATTCCAGAAAGATCAGATTTTCCATTGTTATTTTCTGATGAACCCAAGACAACCCATACTCCCAAAGAAAGTGTTGTAGTGGATGTGTCACAATCTGGTGATAGTCCCGCAATAAATGACCAGACCAGTCCTATAATCCCTGATAGAACTGAATCAGAACCAATTATGAGACCAGTTTTGAAACCGATTCCAGCACCAAGTCTTCAAAAGACTACGTCTCTTATTCCAGTCACTCCTTATATTCTTTATCCCCAAAGATTAAGGAATCAAAAGGAAGAATTACAATTTAAAAAGTTTCTTGATGTTTTTAAACAGTTGCACATAAAACATACCCTTGGTTGAAGCTATTGAGCAGATGCCAAGTTATGCAAAGTTTTTAAAGGACATTTTGAGTAAAAAGAAAAAGTTGACTGAATGTGAGACTGTAGCTCTGACTGAAGGGTGCAGTGCTTTGTTGTCCAGTAAAATCCCTCCTAAAATGAAAGATCCTGGAAGTTTTACAATCTCTTGTTCAATTGTAGGAAAAGAGATAGGAAAATCTCTATGTGACTTAGGTGTTGGTATAAACCTGATGCCTTTATTTGTCTTCAATACCCTAGGCATAGGTGAAGCTAGACCTAGAACTATAACTCTACAGTTAGCTGATAAGTCCATAGCCTATCCCAGAGGAAAGATTGAGGATGTCCTAGTTCAGGTTGATAAGTTTATTTTCCCAGCTGATTTTATCATCCTAGACTTTGAAGCTGACAAAGATATTCCCATCATTTTACGGAGACCTTTCCTAGCTATTGGCAGAACCCTGATAGATGTACATAATGGAGAATTAACCATGAGAGTTCAAGACCAACAAGTGACTTTTAATGTTTTTAATTCCCTTAGGTACCCGAAAGAAAGAGAAGAGTGTTCTACTTTGAGTCTGATAGAAACCTGGTGTCAAGAGAAAAGTTTGGGGGAAATCTTAGGTTTATCTGAGACTGATAATGATGAAGAGGAAGATTTTGAGAAAATAGAAACACCACAAGAATCTACTGCTTTTGAAGTTTTATAAACTAAGGATAGGAAGATTCTTGTTCCTTCCTTAGATGTTGCCCCAGATTTAGAGTTAAAACAACTTCCCTCACATTTGAAGTATATCTTTTTAGGAGATTCAGGGAAGTTGCCAGTCATTATTTCATCATCATTAGAAGCTGACCATGAAGAAAAGTTGGTTGACATGTTGAAACTTCATACCAAGGCCATAGGATGGACCATTGCTGACCTCAAGGGGATAAGTCCCACCATTTGTCAACATAAAATTATTTTGGAAGACAAAAGTTTCACCTCCGTTGAGCCTCAAAGAAGGCTAAATCCTATTACGAATGAGGTTGTCAAAAAGGAGATTTTAAAATGGCTTGACACTGGCATAATTTATCCTATTGCTAGTAGAGTACCTGTGTCAGTCATGTGCAATGTGTACCCAAAAAGGGAGGAGTCACTATTGTACCAAATGAGAAGAATGAACTTATACCTACTAGAACTGTAATTGGTTGGAAGATATGTATGGACTATAAAAGGCTAAATAAAGCCACTCAAAAAGACCATTTTCCATTACCCTTCATAGACCAAATGTTAGATAGACTAGCAGGAAAAGAGTTTTATTGTTTCTTAGATGGCTACTCTGATTACAATCAGATTGCCATAGTGTAATATTCGGGTTTCAAGTTGTGATTTAAGATTTTGGAATATATATATATATATATATAT
>NW_020202220.1:14153-19972 GCF_001531365.2 Cynara cardunculus var. scolymus
GAATGCCCTATACCGCCCAAGTGTTAACCGGATTAAGAGCTAAATCGCTCAAGCCATGTCCGATTTATCCTATTTATACTCTAAGTAATTGTCCGGATTTCATATCCGGACAAGGATGACCGGACTTCAAATCCGGCTAAAGTTGTTTGAATTTCATTATCAGTTTTGGTTTTAATTTGTGTAATGGCGGTGTAACCGCGAGAGAGATGTAATGGCGATGTAATTGCGAGAGAGATGAAATGACGGTGTAACCGCGAGAAAAAGATGTAATGGCGGTTTAACCGCGAGAGAGATGTAATGGTGGTGTAACCGCGAAAGAGAGATGTAATGACGGTGTAACCGCGAGAGAGATGTAATGGCGGTGTAACCGCGAGAGAAAAGAGATAAAAATTTATATATCTGTACAGGTTTGATTCTAAACTACTGGTTTGGAAAGTATATTATTAATGTAAAATTTGTACACTCACTAGACCAATTGGGTTTAACACTCAGTTGTAGGACTAACCTGTTTTGTAGGTCATCATAGCTCGCAGGATAAAGGCAAAGGGAAAGTTTAGAATAGATGAAATTTAGTTGCTCATAAATGTATTGAGAAAAGTTTTTGTTAACCCATGTTTTGTAAACAATATTATATTCTGTGTTAAATGTATGATTATGTGGATTATCTGTAAGAGGGAAAATGTGGGTTGTTACAGTTGGTATCAGAGCCTTAGTTTAAGGGATCTGGGTATTTGCGAAATACTTAGACTTAAACTAGAGGTGTGGAAGTTATGATTATAGGTTTCACTGGAACTATGAACATAAGGAATAGACTTAAACTAGAGGTGTGGAAGTTATGATTATGTGTAATATAATCTGAGTTATGGATAGATTTGAGGATAAATGTGTTATTATGTTTTGATTATGAGAATAATCATGTGTGTGTTTAAATGTGACATAAAGAGTTATACACTGAGAAATGGCAGATAATCCCAATCAATCAGAAATGACCTCTACTGGTTATGGAAGAGGTCGGGGAAGAAGAAATGTAACTCAAGGGGAGGACCTAGAAAACAAGATGACAATAGAAACACGAAGTCGTAGCAGGGATCGAGGAAGAGGTAGAGGTACTAGACAAGAAACTCATATAGAACAGTAACTGTCGGCCCAAGAAAGTTCAATGTCTGGTCGTGGTAGAGGAAGAGCAAGGGGTGGACACAATGTTTCTGACCCCGGATTTATTAATCAAGAAATGCTGGTAGCTGAATTAGGAAAATTTCAAGAGAGCTTGATAAATTTGTTGGGACGTTCGGTTCCAAATCATCCAGAAATTTTAAGGGAACCTAAGCAGCAGGAAGAAGCCGAAGCTAGTACCCCGGTAACTGGTACATATGTACCTCTTACTTCATCCTCAGTACAGAAAGGAGAAGATATCAAGATGTTTCTTTCCTGTAAACCTCCCAAGTTTTATAGTGAGCGTGGTCCTGTTAAAGCTATGTGTTGGCCTAAAGAGATAGAGTTGAGTCTGCAAATTAGTAAAAGTGCAGAAGAGGAAAAAGTTATGTTTGATGTATCCCATCTGAGATCAAGTGCTTTGTACTGGTGGGAAGTTTTGTCAAGTTTAGATCCGAACATTTTGAAGACCATGTTGTGGGAAGAATTTGTGGTTAAGTTTAAAATGTAGTATTGTCTTGAAGCTGCAGTACGAACGTTGGAAGATGATTTCCTTCGTCTTGAGCAAGAAAACATGTCAGTCCGCCAGTATACAAAAGTTTTCATGGAACAATCTCGGTTTGCTAAAGCCTATATTATATCTGAAAACAACAAGGTGAGAAAGTATATTTAGGGTTTGGAGTCGAATCTTCGGAAATATGTGATATCCAGGAATCCSACAACATTTCAGGCGGCAGTTGATGCTGCTGAAATACTGGAACAAGACATTAACCGGCAACCACAAGAAAAGGTTGGAGAGAAAACAAAGGGGGAAGCTACAATGACTGATTTTCGTAGACCAAGGTTTATGGAAAATTTGAATCAATCAGTCTCAAGGTTTGCTGATAGGGCATGTACCTGATGTCATAAAATACATTAGGGAAATTGCAATACAGAATCTCGAGTATGTTTTAAATGTCAAGAACCATGACATATAGCTCGAGACTGTCGGATGACGCGGAGGTGTTTTACTTGTAATTCATCTCAACATGTAAATGCCGATTGTCTGCAAGCAAAGGGTCGAAGGTCTGGTTTGTTGGAGGTCGAGGGTCTGGATATTCTGGGGGTGGAGGATCTGGGTATGTGCCAACAGGTCGTCGGCAAATGGATAATCGTGTTAATCCAAGTAGATGGGGAGGGATAAGACAGGCAGAGTCTAATGAAAAAGGGAGAGTCTTTCAGATGACAAGAGGCGAGGCGGAAGAGCATCCTGAAGTAGTGATAGGTACATTCCTTGTTAATTCAGTATGTGCCAAAGTTTTATTTGACTCGGGTGCAAATCGTTCTTTTGTGTTACCATCGTTTATTAAATGTGCACATTTAGAGTCTAAAGCATTGAGTGAGGATCTAATTGTGGAAACAACAAATGATAGTGAAGTTTCGGTTAAGGAAAGAATAGATGAATGTTTCATAAGTATAGAAGGATGTGAGGTGTCTATACAATTATTTCCTTTGCCTTTAAGGGAATTTGATATAATTATAGGCATGGATTGGTTGGCTAAAAACCAAGCTAACATAGTCTGTGATGAGAAGATAATCCATATAGACTTACCAAAAAAAGGAAAGGTTGTGATTTATGGGGATCGACGGGATCGTTACTCTAGCCTTATTTCAGTTCTGAAGGCTCGAAAGTATGTACAGAAAGGATGTGTTAGTTTTCTTGCATATGCTATTGACATGAAGAAAGAAAAGGGAAAGATGGAGGATATTCCAGTCGTAAGAGAGTTTCCTGAGGTATTTCCAGAAGATTTGATAAGTTTACCTCTGGATCGAATGATAAAATTTCAAATAGAATTACTTCCTTGAGCAGCACCCGTTGCACGTGCACCATATAGATTAGCTCCTTTTGAGTTAAAGGAGTTAATGTCTCAATTGAAAGAATTGTTGGATAAATGTTTTATCCGACCAAGTACTTCCCCGTGGGGTGCGCCGGTGCTTTTTGTGAAAAAGAAGGATACATCAATAAGGATGTGCATTGATTACCGGGAGCTGAATAAACTAACAATCAAAAATAAGTATCCTCTCCCAAGAATTGATGATTTGTTTGATCAATTGGTTGGGGCTACTTATTTTTTAAAGATTGATTTACGATCCGGTTATCATCAATTGAAAATTCGGAATGAAGATGTGTTGAAAACAGCATTCCGTACACGATATGGTCATTACGAATTTCTGGTTATGCCATTCGGACTCACAAATGCGCCTGCAGCCTTTATGGACATGATGAATAGGGTATGTCGTCCCTATCTTGATAAATTTGTGATTGTCTTCATTGATGATATTATGATATATTCTCGGTCGGAAGAAGAGCATGCTCATCATTTGAGATTACATCTGGAATTGTTGAAACAAAAGAAATTGTATGGCAAGATGTCAAAGTGTGTATTTTGGCTATGAGAAGTTCAGTTTTTGGGGCATGTTATCTCAAAAGAAGGCATTAAGGTGGATCCTTTGAAGATTGAAGCTATTGAAAAATGGAAAGCCTCAAAGACTCCAACTGAAGTCAGAAGTTTTCTGGGATTGGCTGGGTATTATCGTAAGTTTATACAAGATTTCTCTCATATAGCTACTCCATTAACAAAGCTGACCAAGAAAAATGTGAAATATAAGTGGGGTGAAGCGCAAGCTTAGGCCTTTCAAGCGTTAAAAGACAAGTTATGCAGTACACCCATTCTATCCTTGCCAGATGGAATGGAAGATTTTGTGGTATATAGTGATGCGTCAAAGATGGGTTTAGGTTGTGTACTGATGCAACATGGAAACGTAATAGCTTATGCTTCTAGACAGTTAAAAGATCATGAAAGGTAGTACCCTGCTCATGATATGGAATTGGCAGCGGTAGTATTTGCTTTGAAGATATGGAGGCACTACCTATACGGAACAAAATGTCAAATTTTCACAGATCATAAGAGCTTGCAACATTTATTTCATCAGAAAGATCTAAATATGCGTCAAAGAAGATGGTTGGAATTGGTAAGTGATTATGATTGTGAACTTTTGTATCACCCCAGAAAGGCAAACGTTGTGGCCGATGCGCTAAGTCGACAAGAGAAGAGTGGAACTATCAAAGCTATAGCTTTACGAGTTGAGTTGCTACCAAGTATTCAGGAAGAATTGCAAGAATTTCAATGTGAGGCAATGAAGGAGGATAAGATCAAACAGAAAAGATTGAGTGGATTAATATTTGATTTGGTGAGAGATGACAGAGAATTCTAGAAATTCCAGAATAGAATTTGGGTACCGTGCTATGGTGATCTCAGAAAACGTATTTTGGATGAGGCTCATAAGTCACGTTTTACAATTCATCTAGGTACAAATAAAATGTATCGGGATTTGAAACAACACTATTGGTAGCCAGGTATGAAGAAGCCTATAGCTAAGCATGTTGAGCAATGCCTAACATGTCTTCAGGTAAAGATTGAACATCAACGCCCTTATGGTAAGTTACAATCTTTAGGAATTCCAGTTTGGAAGTGGGATCATATCACTATGGATTTCATAACAAAATTGTCGAGAACATCAAAAGGTTATGATGCTATATTGGTAATAGTAGATCGGTTATCCAAATCTGCATACTTCTTACCTACGAAGGAATCATATCCAATGGAGAGATTGGCAAAATTATACATTGATGAGGTAGTAACACGACATGGTGTTCCTCTATCAATTTTTTTTGATAAAGACAGTCGGTTTACTTTTATGTTTTGGAAGAGCCTCCAAAGAGAAATGGGTTCACAAATTAAGCGAAGTACAGCTTATCACCCTCAGATGATGGTCAAAGTGAACGAACTATTCAAACATTAGAAGATATGCTTAGAGCGTGTGTAATTGATTTCGGAGGATCATGGGATAGTCATTTGGCTCTGGTGGAATTTGCATACAACAATAGCTACCATTCAAGTATTCAGGCAGCACCTTTTGAGGTTCTGTATGGACGAAAATGTCGAACTCCTTTGTGTTGGGATTAAATAGCTGAAAAACAGTTAGCTGGGCCTGAATTAGTTCAACAAACTACAGATAAAATAGGAGTAATTCGAGAACGAATGAAGGCAACACAAGATAGACAAAGAAGTTACACATATAAACATCGGAAACCAATTGAGTTTCAAGTGGGTGATAGTGTGATCTTAAAGGTATCACCTTGGAAAGGACTGGTCCGTTTTGGGAAAAAGGGGAAACTAAGTCCAAGGTATGTTGGACCATTCTCTATTATTGGAAGGGTTGGGGAGGTGGCCTACAAGCTAGAACTTCCTTTAGAGTTAAGCGGAATCCATGATACGTTTCATGTGTCAAATTAAAGGAAGTGTCTAATAAGCCCAGATGTGGCAGTACCATTACCTGAGATTAAGGTTGATGAGAGATTGTGCTATGAAGAAACCCCTGAACTTATTATCGACTACAAGGTGAAGAAATTATGAAATAAAGAAGTTGGGTTAGTAAAGGTTCAGTGGCATTATCATAAAGGACCAGATGCCATTTGGGAATTAGAGTCTGAAATGCGAATGAAGTATCCCTACCTTTTTGCTTAAATGGAATTCCAGGACGGAATTCTTTTAAGGAGGGAATGTTGTAATATTCGGGTTTCAAGTTGTGATTTAAGATTTTAGAATATATATATATATATATAT
>NW_020202220.1:20522-38086 GCF_001531365.2 Cynara cardunculus var. scolymus
GAATGCCCTATACCGCCCAAGTGTTAACCGGATTAAGAGCTAAATCGCTCAAGCCATGTCCGATTTATCCTATTTATACTCTAAGTAATTGTCCGAATTTCATATCTGGACAAGAATGACCAGACTTCAAATCCGGCTAAACTTGTTTGAATTTCATTATCAGATTTGGTTTTAATTTGTGTAATGGTGGTGTAACCGCGAGAGATATGTAATGGCAGTGTAACCGCGAGAGAGATGAAATGGCGGTGTAACCGCGAGAGAGAGATGTAATGGCGGTGTAACCGCGAGAGAGATGTAATGGCGGTGTAACCGCGAGAGAGAGATGTAATGGCGGTGTAACCGCGAGAGAGATGTAATGGTGGTGTAACCGCGAGAGAGATGTAATGGCGGTGTAACTGCGAGAGAAAAGAGATAAAAATTTATATATCTGTACAGGTTTGATTCTAAACTACTGGTTTGGAAAGTATGTTATTAATGTGAAATTTGTACACTCACTAGACCTATTGGGTCTAACGCTCAGTTGTTGGACTAAATTGTTTTGCAGGTCATCATACCTCGCAGGATAAAGGCAAAGGGAAAGTTTAGAATAGATGAAATTTAGTTGCTCATAAATTTAGTGAGATTTTTTTTTGTTAACCCATGTTTTGTAAACAATATTACATTCTGTGTTATGAGTATGATTATGTGGATTATCTGTAAGTGGGAAAATGTGGTTTGTTACACATAACACTGGATGATCAGGAAAAGACTACTTTCACATGCCCATATGGAACTTTTGCTTTTAGAAGAATGCATTTTGGACTTTGTAATGCCCCTGCCACTTTCCAAAGGTGTATGATATCTATTTTCCCAGATATGTTAGAACACTCCATGGAAATTTTCATGGATGATTTTTTCAGTATATGGGACATCATATGACCTATGTTTAAAAAAACCTTGAAAAAAGTCTTAAAAGATGTGAAGGAACATATTTGGTTTGGACTGGGAAAAGTGTCACTTTATGGTAAAAGAAGGCATAGTTTTAGGGCATTTAATTTCCAAAAGAGGCATTGAAGTTGATAAAGCTAAGTTAGAGGTAATTGAGAAATTGCCTGAACCAACAACTGTAAAAGGGATCAGAAGTTTTCTAGGACATGCAGGTTTTTATAGGAAGTTCATTAAAGATTTTTCAAAAATATCAAAACCTCTTTGTTTATTATTACAGCATGACCATGTTTTCAATTTTAATGAAGATTGTAGAAAAGCTTTCAAYATTTTAAAAGAAGCATTGGTCACTGCTCCTGTGGTAATAACACTTGATTGGTCCAAACCCTTTGAAATAATAAGTGATGCTAGTGACTGGGAAGTTGGAGCAGTGCTAGGTCAAAAGAGAGAAAAGATTTTTCATCCTGTTTATTATGCAAGCAAAACTCTTAATGATKCTCAAATCAATTATACCACTATTGAAAATGAATTATTAGCTGTAGTCTTTGATTTTGAAAAACTCAGATCATACTTGATGGGAACCAAAGTAATTGTTCATACAGATCATGCTGCCATCAAGTACCTTATTTCTAAAAAAGATGCAAAACCAAGGTTAATAAGGTGGGTCTTGCTTTTGCAAGAGTTTGATTTGGAAATCATTGATAGAAAAGGGGTGGATAATCAAGTGGCCGACCATCTGTCAAGATTGGAAAAACAAGACAAACCAGTGCAAAGTAGTGACATCTGTGAAGTATTTCCAGATGAAAGAATTTTGGTTCTTAACCATAATACAGTGCCTTGGTTTGCTGATCTTGTTAACTACTTAGCTTGTGGGATTATTTCCAAGGAATTTAATAAGTATCAAAGAAAGAAGCTCATCTATGATTCAAAGAAATATTTATGGGATGACCCTTTCTTGTTTTTGCTGCAAATCAGATGACTAGAAAATGCATCCCAAAAGAAGAAGTACCATCAGTTCTACAGCACTGCCATGCAGGACCTTGTGGAGGACATTTTGGAGAAAGTAGGACAGCATCCAAGGTTTTACAATCAGGATTCTACTGGCCTACTTTGCACAATGATGCTCAAAACTTTGTAAAAAGTTGCAATGAGTGTCAGAGTAGTGGAAATATCTCTAAAAGAAATGAAATGCCTTTAAACGGAATTCTAGAAATAAAATTATTGGATGTTTGGGGTATAGACTTTATAGGACCTTTTCCTCTGTCCAATAATTGTGCCTACATATTGGTAGCTGTGGACTATGTGTCCAAATGGGTGGAAGTTATGGCTTGCCATTCCAATGATGCTAAAACAGTTGTTAAGTTTTTACAAAAGCACATATTCACTAGATTTGGTACACCTCGTGCCTTAATTAGTGATGAAGGCACTCACTTCATAAACAACATGTTAGAAGAAGTCCTTGATAAGGAAGACATCAAGCATAGGGTAGCAACTGCCTACCATCCTCAGACCAACGGATTAGCTGAATTGTCAAATAGGGAGATAAAATGGATTTTGGCCAAAGTAGTCAAGCCACATAGAAAGGATTGGGCCTCTAAGTTAGATGATGCTTTATGGGCCTATCGGACTGCTTACAAAACCCCTATTGGTATGTCTCCCTATAAATTGGTCTTTGGAAATGCTTGCCATTTACCTGTGGAATTAGATCACAAAGCCTATTGGGCCATTAAGAAACTTAACATGAGTTTAGAAGAGACCTGAATAAAAAGGACTTTGCAACTTTGTGAATTGGAAGAGCATAGGAATTTTTTATATGAAAATGCTAAGCTATACAAAGAAAATACCAAAGGATGGCATAATAAAAAGATTCTTCCAAAAGAGTTCACAGAAGGCCAAAAAGTCCTATTGTTCAATTCAAGGTTCAAGTTATTTCCTAGAAAGCTGAATTCCCGATGGACCGGACCTTTTGTTGTTGCCAAAGTATACCCCTACGGAGTTATTGACTTGATAGATCCGGAGAGGGGTACCACTTTCAAAGTGAATGGACAAAGGGTAAAACCTTTCTTTGATTCCACGATTGTTACACAATCTGTTGAGGTTATCTTTCTAAAATAATAATTCATTGTAATATTTAGTCTTTATATATTTATAAGTTATTATTTTTATTTTTATTTTATTTTATTTTGCATTTTCATTTTTAAATTTTTAGATTAAGCTTTTAATTTTATTTTCCTTTATTCTAGAATAATTATCTATTTCTTTTATAATATATTTTGTTAAGTTTTATAGTTAATCTAAAAATTGGGTTTTGTTCTAATATATTCTGGGCCAGCTTTTGATTTAAAACAGACGGCCAATTTGTCTGTATTTACTAAACAGGCCCGGCAAAAGCAATTAATGGCCATTTTCGCTTTTTAACAGGCCGTGAAGAGGGAGGCCCAAAGTGAAGTCCGTGTATAGGAAACCCATGGTGGAAGAATTTTCTGGTACGCCCCAAGTCAAATAGCCCACGCGGAAGAAGCCCAACATCAAAGCCTGCATATTGGTACGGCTTTTCAAGAGCCCGCGTTTTTCTTGTACCAGTTACTGTCTATTCATCTTCAACCTCTCAACTCACTCCATCACTGTACCATCCTCTCCATTGTACCACTTCCCATAAACAATAGCTAATCCCAAGCCACCATTTTCAGAGAGAAAAGACTTCATTTGAACTGGCATTACTAAACAAGGTACGGTTTCTGACTAATCATACTCATCGCATGATAACTGTCAATCAACCGAAAGGAAAGGTTTGAAATTTGTGAAATCAAATCTTGGAGAAGAAGTTTAGCAACCTTATGACCCTTAAATCACTGTTCATAAAACATTTGGGTTATTGTTATCCACTGTTCACTAACATTTTCCTTGTTGCAAACACCACTTGCACTTCCCTGTTCCCTCTGTATGGCCATCCTTAAGTCTTGGCCAAGAAGAAGAGAGGAAGATTCTAATTCCATGCCCCCTGTGAACAACAATGACCAATCCAGTGCTAGTGAGGAGGAACCCATTGATGCAATTCCTTTGAGGCAGGTTCCTTTTGCTAAAACCCAACCTCCTCCTCAATCTCAAAGAGTTGTGAGGTTTGAACCACAACCACCTCCACAACCACAATACCAAGCCACCCTTAGAATGACAGGAAGCAGAGCCAAAGGCCTTACCAATTTCAAGCCATTCAAGCAGAAGAAGGGCATTGTGATTGCTTTATCAGATGATAGTGATTCACCAACACAGAGGCCTGCTGTTCAAGCTAGTGCATCCAAATCAACACAAGAGGATTCAACCTCTTTAAATATCCTGGTAGATGCAGCTACACAAATGAGTACTCAAAGCATACCTCCAAGCATCACAGAGAGGCTTCATACAGGTTTGAAAATCACTAGACCTTTGACTATGGATTTGTTGTCTAGCTTTCCTGTATATCCTCAAGCCAGTGTGGGCTTCATGTTAAGAAAGACTGTGGATGAGGCCATTGCAGCCTCTAATGAAATTTTGGGGCTCAAGACAGCAACTTGTGCCCCTGCTAATGCCATGATCCAAACTCAGCCTTCTATGGCTGCCCAAGCACCTAAAAAGGGAAATTCATCCCTTAAGCATTCTGTTAGTGCTTCTTTGGCAGCCATGGATAGGATGATTAGGGAGGAACCAGAGTGTGATCCTTCCCCTACCCAACCACCTGTTACCACTACTCATGCACCTACCATCACTAGAGATGTACATACTGAACTAAACTTTATAGGATCACCACATTTCATCTCTATTCCTGTTTCATCATCCATTGTAGAACCTACCATATTTGGCCATCCAGCTACATCCAAAACAGTTTCTAGACCACCCCCTATTGAAACAGTCACTACCAGCCCAATACCCTCACCAATTCAACCCACATTCACTAAGTCTACACCTACTGAACCTATTATTCCTTTGCCACCTATTGTGTCCATCCAAGAACTAGACTTTGTCTTAGGTCTCTCACCCACTAATCCCAGCCTAACACCCTTTGAACACAATGAAAACCCTTCTGATCCATAGAATACCCCTGTCACTCAAACACCACCACCCTCACCCCACCCCACTCCACTCAACCATACATTCTTAGTCCAAACCAACCCACTAGCCCTATACACTCTGGGACCCATGACTACTATGAGGATGCACATTTTGCTCATCATAGCCCTGAGCATAGCAGCCCACATGTTGAGCAAGAAAGGAGGAGATTGATACTGGTGCAAGTCTGAGAAAGAAAGTGGCAAGAAAGATGAGAATGGGCAGAGTTGAAACTAGAAGTTCAAAGAGAAGGAGAGAGGACAGTGAGGAATCAGAAACTGAGGAAAGGGCATCAAGAAGAAGAAAGGGGCCAGGGAAGCAATTTGAAGATGGGCCAGGTATATTTCTAAACCCCAAGCATTTGATTAGCACACCCTTAGCAAGAAAAACATACTTGCAATTTTCTGAGAAAGTAGGGGTGGTACAAAAGGGTTTTTCACAACAGCTATTGTTGGCCAATCCTTCCATTAAGGCCACAATAGACTCTTTGGGATGGGAGATTCTATGTGACACACCTAACCAATACAACCTTAGTTGGGTTAGGGAATTTTACACTGAGGTAGCTGTCATTGATGGGGTAGACTTGAGAGTGAGAAAGACCCCTGTTTCCTATTCGCCCAATGCCATAAATGACCTACTATAGCTCATACCACCTTCATACTCTAAGCTAGATAGGTTGACAACTGGGTGCACTGATAAGGAATTTGATGTGATTTTAGCTAGGATAGCCAAGGAGGGGGTTGTTTGGAGTTTCAAGGGTGGGGTTGGGCTTCTAAAAACTCAATATTTGAAGCCTGAAGCCAATTTATGATTTTATTTCATGAGGCACACCATTCACCCTACTAGCCATGACACAAATTTATGCTTAGAAAGAGTTTTGATCCTCTACTGTATCTTAGAGGCTAGGCCATTTGATGTTGAGAGGATGATATGCTCCAACATTAAAGCATGTATAGAAGGGACAAATGGCAAGTTGTTCTACCCTTCCTTGATTCACAGACTCATGCAAAAGGCCCAAGTCCTAGCCTTGCCCAAAGATGTGATGTCTTTGGAGAAGACCTCCATAGATAAAAAGAATTTGGATAGATTGATGAGGGTAAATACCAAGGTACAGCCAGAAGCAGCCACTTCTTCCATGGCATCTCTAAAGACTGATTTGATGAAGGCATTAGAGGATCGTACCAATGCCTTGAAAAAAAAAACCATTGTAAAGAAACACCACAAGATGATGAAGAAAGTGGATGAGTTAAAGAAGGAGGTTGACATCTTGAAGAAGGAAAGGGTGTAGTGGGCTGAATACATGATGCAGAAGGAAAGAATACTTAGGGCTGCTTCCAAACATGGCAAGTCACAAAGTGCAATCAAGCTCCCACCTCCACCAAAGTCCATCTTGCTACAGCATTCAGACTCTCCTACTCAGTCTGAGTAGGATAGGTTCTACCTTTTCATTTCTTTGTATATATTTTGTTATGCATAGGACTTTGTTAGAAGCTCATTTCTATTTTGTTGTTTTGCTATTTTGGCATGCTTTTAATTGCTATTTAGAGTGAATAGTTTGTAGGTTATGTTGAAGTTTGCTGTTTTACAGGTCTAATGCATGCTTTTGTGTTTGCAACCTGCTATTTCCTCTGTTTTAACAAATAGCATCTAGTGTTGCATTTTCTTTTGCTGATTGAATGTGCTCTTCTTGATTTGTTGTTTTCAAATAGTAGTTTATTCTAGTTTTTGCTGTTTGACTCATCTCAGGCATGTCATAAGGAACAATCTTAAGCCTTAAGCTTACCTATATGGTGACTTTGTTTTCCTTTCTATTTGATGTTTTAAACTACTTGATATAGTAGCTTTCTGTTTCACTGTTTCAGAGTTTAGTGCATGTGTTTGTTGTTTAAAATCCATGATGTTTCCTCTGTTTTGATAGTAGTGTCTTAGGTCCTAGTAGTTTGGTTTTGGTTTCTAATTAATATTTTATCTTTGGGTACTATTTGGTATTCATTTTGCTGTTTTCACATGAATTTTTGCTGTTTTGAGATTTAGACTTTATTGTTTTAATTTATTGTTTTTAGGTCTAGTTTGTTGTTTGATTTTTGTTGTTTTCATTAATTCTTTGTTGTTTCATGTCTAGTTGATTACTGTCTTTTGCTTTTCTGTTTTGAGGAACCATTTTAGTTTTATTTTGCTGCTTTAGAACATCATGATCATGTTTTAGCCAAAAGCTAACATGAGTTATGATTGTATTTATGTTCTTGTTGTTTTAAACCAGTCCTTAGCATGTAACTCCCTGTGCACTTAGGCTTGTCATTTGTTGTTTTAATTTTAGTAGTATGTCCTATTTATCTCATTTGAGATGTGTTGTTGTTTTAGAATTTTGCAATTTTTCTCTTTGATGTATGCACAGATTGGTTGATGTTGTTATGTACACAGCTGGTATGATTGTTTTGAGGGAGGGCCATGTCTGATGCTCTAAATTTTTATCTCCCTAGTCTATACTAAACAATGGCAATCCCATTGTTTGGTTGCATCTAGTCTGTTACTTGGTGAAAACAATGGCAATCCCATTGTTTGGTTCCAATTGGTCTATTTCATGGTAAAACAATGGCAATCCCATTGTTTGGTCTCATGTTGCCATGTTGTATGATAATACAGTCCTCTAGTTAACAATTTAATAGGTTTGAAACTCATTCCAAGTACCACATCCTGCCTCTATGGTCAACTTGACTTAGAGTTGATTGTGGGTTTTATCTAAATCATTTCTTTGAGTCTTTGAATCATTTTATTTTCACAAGATGATCAAGTCACACTTGTGACTTCTCATCTTTGCTTTTCTGTTTCAATTATTTTTTTTATTATTATTTTTTTAAAAGTTAATCAATTACACTTGTAATGATCATCTTTACTTTTCTGTTTCATTTTAGGATTTTGGGCACTGATTTTAAGTAGCATATTTTTTTAGCCATATATGGACCAAAAATAGAATAAATGATGAATGTGTTGCACAAATACTTGAATTGATGTCATAGCCACAATAATCCAAAGCTTAAACCATCTTTGTCTTAAATTGAGCCTCTAGAACTAGCCAACCATTTCCAAAGCTTGAACTTGATTCAATTGGGCTTTCATTTCAATTTGGCCAATTTGTAGCCTTGATACACTCACAATGAGGACATTGTTTCCTTTAAGTTTGGGGGAGGGTCCTAAAAGTACCAAACACTATAGAGTTCATGAAACATATGCACTAAGACCAAAAGGCAAACAAAGGAACAAAGTTCCATGTCTTGTGCATGCAAAAGAGTGTCAAAGTACACCAGAATGTTTGAAAAGGACCAAAGTATCCAAAATACCTCAATATGAGATGCATAGCAGTAAAATTGTGCTATGGAGTGAAAAAGTGAGATGAGGTAAAAGGCATGCATTAAAAAGAAAAAGCCAAATGCAAAACCCGATTCAAAGTCCCAAACTATATGTTGAATCTAGTATAGCAAAAGAAATATAGGCTAGCTTATGGTTTGGCAATATGAAAGACTTAAGTTTGGGGGAGCTAGGTTTATGAAGGGCTATGGATATCAAGCATCAAGTCAAGAGTATAACACTTTCATTCAAAAAATTTCAAAAATATACATACTTTGGCTATGAAATGTTTATGCTCTTTTTTTTAAGTTTATTAGAAATTTGAGTCTCTTAATTTGTCATTTTCTGTTGTTTGGGGACAAACAACAATTCAAGTTTGGGGGTGTGATAAGTGTTAATTTATTAACCTTATTACATCATTTTCTTAACCATTTTCCTTTCTTTTATTTGCCCATTAGTGTCTTAATTGAGTCTTTTTATGTCTTTTCTATATATTAGTGGTAATATATCATATCTAATGTTAATTCCCTATTTATGCAGATTTTTTGATGATATTTGGGCCAAATCCTGCAGCAGTCCTGTAGGAGCAGGTGTGACAGAGTCCTATAGCACCTGTCCGTGAGCTGCACATTTGTCTGGGCCGAATTTCCTTGGGTTGCTCCCTTGAAGTTGTTGGGTCAACGGCATTGGGCCTGGTCAAAGCCCATTTTTGAAGCACCTTTTATCTTATTAGGTGGCTCCCATTGTGCAAGCTCCCTTAGCCTATAAATAGAGGCTTAAGGCTTTGTTTTTAAACACCTTTTTTATGCTTATCACCATTTAACTTTTATAATCTTTGTATTAATTACTCTCTAGATTATTGCTTTCGGTTTCATGCTTTCGGTTTTCTTGCTCCCAACCAAGAACCGATTTTTGTGAAGTGAATTTGTGATTGCTCTCTCAAGTTTTAATTCAAGTACTCGTATTTAATCTTCATCTCATTTCTGTTTTTATTTCCTAGTTACAATACGTTTTTTGACTTTCGTTACAAGTTACGAATTAGTCGATCTCTGTTGCTCTACACTGGATTTCATCCTTTGTGACTCACGACTAATTTACGTAGATTAAATAATCTGTTCTTAAGACTTTGCAAGTAACTTTTCGATCTTTGTAACGAAACTTGTGTTGCAAGTTTTGTTACTTGTCTTGCAAGTTTCTTCAAAGTCAAACTTCCCTTCTTTCCATGCTTTCATTTGTCACTTCTTCATCTCATCAAGTACTTATGTTACATCATATCTTAGATTAATTTTAATTTATTTTAATTTCAGTCATTTACATTTCAGTCCTTTACATTTCAGTCTTTTATATTTCAGTCTTTACTTTCTGCATTTTACTTTACTGCAATTTACTTTTCTGTCATTTAATTTCCAGCAATTTACTTTCATTCATTTATATTTCTGTCATTTAATTTCCAGTACTTTAAATTCCGGTATTTCCATTTCTTGTAATTTACTTTCTGCAATTTACTTTTCCGTATCAGTTATTTATTTTTCAGTCCTTACATCCTTCGAGAGAAGAAACCGAGYGATGATGAGCTAAACGCCTTAGCTTGGGGTGTAACGGAAAATTAAGACCAAAGTCGATGTGAAAGTACAAATGTGTCTTATTAGCATTATGGTCTACTATTTGTTTCAGGTGCTTAATATTTCATTTGATGATTACATTGAAATTAATTGACAACTAATTTTGTGTATAAAAATGTATTGACTTTCAAAACCTGAGGTAATAKGAGAAGACTATAAATAGCTTTAGTGTCTGACAAACTCTATACTCCTACGGTGTAGGATGGTAACACTGTGTTGTGCTAGGATTCACGGCGTCTAACATAAATGATATCGTATCGATAGCATGTTGACCGGTGTGTACTCTTGGGAGGTCGTCTGACCCAGTAGTTAATACTGTCATAGTTATATAAAATTATTTATTGATTTTAGATAATTATGACAGGAATGCTATGTCACCTTTTTGCTGAATCATTTGTTTAATGTCTTAATCAACTGTTGCACCTTGTGCTTCTTTTTAAGACTGATTTTTTCCTAGTTGTTAAACCCCCCCCCCAATTTTAGATAAATCAAATCCCTCGATTCGCCATCTGAAACTAGTTTTTATAAACTGAACTTTTGAAATAACTTTACATAGCTATCTCTGTGGGAACGATATCTGATACTTATATCATTATTACTTGTTACGAGACGACAGTAGTTCAAGGTGTATACTTGCGCCGAGTTCTAATTTTGTGTTGAAATCTAAGGTTGAATAAATTAATGAGCAGGAGGTCTATCGAGGACAGGATGGAAGTCCTCTCTTGCCTAACATCCAAACATGCATCGATGGAGGCACCTCCGGAACTAAGGCTAAGGCTCATCCCATGGAATCTTTTGCCATGGGGGTTACCCCTAAGCCGAGTACGTCAAAAAGGCTGAGTTCCAAGCCTTTGTTAACACTACTCAGTGGTCCTTGGAAGACCTTAAACTCCTAATATCAAGGGTTGCTAAATCCATCCCCACCCACCAAATCACTCAGATTCAGCAATCCATTGCCTCTCTGGAATCTCAATCCAGAGATAACACCACTCACCTTCACCAACTTCAGACTCTAGTAACCCAACACCATAACTCCAACAACAACCTTATGGCCACCAGATTCGAAACCCTCTCCGCCCATATATCTACAACCGACGCATCCATAGCCTCCCTCTCCGAAGCCATCCAAAGCCTTAAGCCACCAATTATCCCTACCCCCTACTTTGTAGCACCACTAACCAATGAAGCCTTCACTTCCTTCACTATAGAGGTGAGGGAACTCATATGATCTATAGCCACCATCGCACCCGTACCACCGATGCGGCCTCTTCCTCCTTGAAGCTGGTCTCCAAAGTCGATCTCTGAATGTTCAAGGCGGCGATCTCCAAATTTAATGAGATCAACGCCAAAACTTGTCAAGATAGCTACTAAGCCTACTGCCGCCATCCAATTACACTCTCTAAGCAGCAGACCCACACCGATACACTTCTTAGGAGGCTAGAGGATGACCAAATAAGGATGGCTCTAAAACTCTATGCTTCATCACTACGAAGGAAGAGAAGGCCCTCTGCCTCTTGCTCAGTAGAGGGACGGTCTAAGAGGCCAAGGCTTGATAACCATGGTCTTGGTCCTCATGAGGGGGATATATTATCCATCGCACCAATCACCACCATCCATCAGCTCCCACAACACAAGCAGCTCCATCATCACCTCTAGTCCAACAAGGAACAATGGTGAGGGAACCAGAGGTTTTGTCCTCTGATGATGTAACCAATATATAAACTTTATTATTTCCCTTTGTAATTTATGCACCATACATCTCTGATCTTTCTATAAGCACCGTGACACCTGCTGCAAGGGTTGTCCCTATATCTGAAGTACCTCCACCCCATCAAATCCATCATCCAATGAACCAAACCCAGCAACCGATGAAGCCTCACCCATTCTAGTAAGCTCTTCAAAAACACAACCCATCTCCACACCAACACAAAGTCCACCACCTCAACTAGAACCTCAACCTCAAACACAACCTCTTTTTACCCCATCACCTAGCCCACTACCAACCTAACCAGAAACACAACCTCCCTTCACCCCATCACCTACACCACCTCCATTACCAAGCCAACCGCAACCAGAACCCGTACCCCATACACAACCAGAAACGAACCTACAACCAAAAACCACCTCTCATCCAGAAACCTTAATTCAACCAGAACCACCTCCCGTTCACCCCATAGGTACAAGCGGTGCTAGCAGATATTCCCTCCTCATTAAGGCAACCTCCCTCCATGGACAGAGTGCAAGAAGTCATTGCCCAGATGGAGATACTATAGAGACGTGTGGAAGTGCCATCAAGGGAACCCATACTGATGGAAGATATCCATCAGTACCTCTATAATGACCGTGATGAACAGATTATGTTGAACCCATCGAACTTATCCTTAGAATCGATGGACTTGATAAGGCACAAATTCATGAGAAATGTACCCAACCTCCACATACCGTTTTCTCAAACTAAGGTATCAAAACTGTTATCGACATCAAACTCCGAACATTTGCCAATAAAGCCATCAGATATATAGAGTACATCGTTGAGCGGGCACATGGGAGGATCAGCGTCTTCAATGACAACGATCTCATTAACCTCATTCCATGGGACGTAATTGACCTATGTGTATACGCCAGCCAACGGATGGACCAAGGGATACGGTTTGCGGTAGCTCAGAGATCGATCGTGGAGGTTACGGGGACTCTTGTGATGTTCAGAGTGAAGAACGTTTTCCAGATTGCTCTTGAACTTGGCATTGAAAGACTATCCCGCATGGCTCCAAACGAAGACTTTCCAAGACTTCAAGAAACACGCTCTGCCTCTGTTCTGACTCAATCAGAACTTGGACTAGTCTACAAGAATGAATACGACAACAAGAGGTTCTTCTGGTTAACTGAGGCCTTCAAGTATTCAACCAATACGCTTGAATGGTTTCAGAAAGTCGTTCAAGAGAGGTTACGCAGAAGCCATGTGGGATGAGAGAGGGGAGTGAGCTGATTCATGGGGTCTCCATAGTCATCAACTTCCGAAAGTTGATGCACTTCTGGAGAATCTACAATAGAGACCCGAATAAAATGTAATTTTTCTTACCCCTTTTTACGTACTGTATGAAAGGATCCTCATTAAAAAAATTTGATGCAAAGGATGTTTCTTTTAGATCAACTCATTGTACATAGATAGTTATTTGTTTTTCTTTCATAGATAACTATTTTTTATTTTTCATTACTTAGGGGGAGATTGTTAGACCTCATAATTCTCATATGTAAAAGTCATGAAAAATGTACTAAGTATGGAAGTTTGGAGACCCAATGGAGATCCAGAAATGGAAGAGAATAATTCTAAGTGCTAAAGACCAGAGATGCCATAAAGACAATCCGAAGAGGCCATGAAGATCATAAACACTTAACCTGATGATCATCTACTATTGAAGAGTTCATCTGGTCGATGAACTTAACCTTTCCATAACCCTTCTGGTTTTAGCAGCTGAAGAATTTCACAAGTCATCAACCATTGTTCAATCAGATAAAGCCTAACAAAATGACACATGGAAGACATTGATTGGATACGCCACCTAGAGACAGCTGGACAACTTGACACATGGCAAGTCGTGACTCATCGCCAGCAAAATTATGTTATTCTAGGTAGTTAGAGATAATCAACATCTCTTCTAGATAGATATATTTTCCATGTTTATCTCATAGATATCCTATCTTAAATTGTTATCTCTTAGACTAAATTGCTAGTATAAATAGCTCTCATATGTCTTGTAATCTGGTTGACCTTCTCCTTATTAAAGAATTACTTATGATAGTTTCATACGTTCTTCAATATTATCCAAGATGTTCATATTTTCTTTATCATCTAAAGGATAGATTTAGTTCTTCTACTTAAATCCGTTTATTAATTGAGAAATCTGGGATCAATACAGAGGGATTTTTTGAAAACTATCTAAATGAAGACTTGAGAAGGCTTGCTTTTTGAAGTTGTGTTTTGAATTAAACTATTGTGAAATTTTACTAAAATCTACAGATGGGCTCTAACTGAATGGACACATTGACTAATGTGGACTACAAGTTTCAACAAGGATGTAAGGATCTTCCTAACAAATTTGATGCCACGTCATCAGCATATACTACATGCTCTAACAGTTTTTATTCCCGTTCAAAATCTAATATATATATATATATATATAACTAACAATTTTCTCATACGCTCATATCAATTTACACAAGCTACAAGTTGCTCAAGAACACACAATAATTTGCAGTTTAGACACAACGAGTAAACACCATTTGGGAATGGCAATCAAGCGTAGAACAATCAAATAGTAGATTCATAATATCTTTTGTTTCTATTATAACATTTCTTTGTTGTAGGGTATAGATTTATATTTCGAATTACATACAAACAAATTATAATCTTTTTCCTCGAATATTATGATATACATGATATTTTAATCTTTCATCATCAAAAAGTGAATTCACAATGTTAATCATTAATTATTTATTAACTTCAAAGATATGATCACAAAAGTGTTCATTGATCAATCCAATCTGACTTATACTAGACGTTTACTTTTTTGAATTATTGTCTAACCCTTTCGACGCAATCATTTTTTCCACCTTTAGAAGGAAGTATGTTCCTTCTTAATGAAAACTACAATAGAACCGGATGTAAAATTTTATGGTAAACTGAGAATGGAAAACTAATGCAATATATGGAGTATATATTTATATTTGTATTGATATGACTCCACATTTTTATGATGTATTTGGACGTGTTTATTGTCTGTTGGTTTTTTATATAGTTCAAACGTGGAGTTTTAAGAGATTGTATATATGTAGTATGAATTGGAAACTTGATTTTTAATAGATTGTGGAATAGTAAATAGTAATTAGTGGTGTGCATCAGGCGGGTTGGGGGGGGGAACCATAAACCTGATCAGATTTTGGATATGGAAACTAAGCCCTAAATTTTAAGTTTTGGATTTTCGATTGTTTCGGGTTCAGTTTGATCAGGGTTCAAGTTGGAATTGGTTGGGTTCGAGTCTATTTATATGCAACAATATATATTCAATTGATTTTGAATATGAATTCAATCGATTAAGAGAATTGATGAAATTGACAGTAGGTTTAGTATTTAGGATAGAGTAGGACCTACTAGGATTTAGGATTTTCGAATGATAATTAGATAAAATAAATATATTTATACAATATCTAAAAATATATATCTATATTACTAGGCTCGATCCCGTATATTACACGGGCTAATTTAAAAAAATTAAATCATGTCAGGAACTTATCTTACAGATTTGAATGATCATCGAAAGTACGATGCTACTTTAGACTTGTACTCTTGAAATAACTCTGAAATATAACTCTAAAAAATGACTCTTTAGACTTGAATTAAGAAATGAAACTATATCAATAATTAATTAAAATGAAGTTAACCCTAGAATTAAATTAAATTTAGAAATGAAACTATATCAGTAAATTGAATTTAAACTTGAAAGTAAATTTAGAATGACTCTTCAGATTTGTACTCTTGAAATAACTCTGAAATATGACTTTAGACTTGTACTCTTGAAATAACTCTGAAGTAAAACTCTTCGGATTCTGTATAGGCAAGCCAAAAGCTCTGCATGCACTATGCAGAAGATATGCATGCACTATGCAGAGGATCTGCATGCACTATGCAAAGGCTTTGCATGGTGCTCTACATGATGCTCCGTCTGGAAAATAAGACTTCAAAATTCAGGTGAGCTAACTTTGAAGAATGACTCTTCAGACTTGTAATATAAAAATAACTCTGAAGTAAAACTCTGAAGAATGACTCTTCAGACTTGTACTCTTGAAATAACTCTGAAGTATAAAATCAATCACACTAAATTAGAGTTCAGACTTCTAAGGGGCCGTTTACTAAACACTTAACGCGGTAAGCGCTTACTAAGTCACATTACCTCACTGGATCAATATAGTAAGGACTAAATATCTTACCTGGTAAGAGTAAGACAAGGACCATGAGCCTTACCCAGTAAGTAAGGGCGACGACCCTTACCACGGTAAGCGTTTATCGAGTGAATTGTTGCATAAAATGTTGTTTTAATGGACTAAAATCTTACCCGGTAAGTAAATAATAGTGTTAAATTTTACAAGTAAGCACTTACAAGGTAAGTATTTGGTAAACGGCCCCTAAGTCTAAAAAAAAGACTTAGAGTTCGGGTGAGTTAACTCTGAAGAATGACTCTTCAGACTTGTAGAAGACTTCAGAGTTCAGACTTCTAAGTCTGAAAAAGAAGACTTCGTACTTCTTTTTCTAAGTCTAAAAAAAAGACTTCAAAGTTCAGACTTCTAAGTCTGAAAAAGAAGACTTCTGAATTCAAACTCCATAGTTCAGGTGAGCGAAGTCTAAAAAAACGGACTTCAGAGTTCGGGTGAGCTAACTCTGAAGAATGACTCTTCATACTTATACTCTTGAAATAACTCTGAAGTATAACTCTGAAGAATGACTTCAGATTTGTACTCTTGAAATAACTCTGAAGTAAACCTCTAAAAAATGACTTCAGACTTGTAGTATTGAAATAACTCTGAAGTATCACTCTGAAGAATGACTCTTCAGACTTGAATTTAGAAATGAAACTATATCAATAATTAGTTAAAATAAAGTTAACCCTAGAATAAAATTTAACTTAGAAATGAAACTATATCAGTAAATTGAATTTAAACTTAGAAGAGAGCCTGTGTCAAATCTTAAGATGAAATCTGAAGACCTTGAGTTCATAGTTATTCAAATACCTAATATCTTTGAAAACGACCTCATGGTAAAGTTTGCATCATACAGAGCAAGACCAACCAGAGCTACTCTAGTTCTTAAGGACCAGAGTCCCTGTGGATTCACAAACCAATAGCAAGACCAACCCAAAAGCAAGGCCAACCAAAGTCCCTCTAGTCAACCATAGCCTTTGGTTCGTCTATCCAGAGCCTCTGGGTCAAAAAAAAAGTTAAATACTTAAAGAATTTAAGTTTCAATTACAACCAGAGACCATCTGGTTAAACATGAAGATCAAGCAGAGCCCCTCTGGTTCATTTATGATGGATTGGAATATTTTTTTCCAAGGTTCAAATAGACAACCAGAAGCAAAGACATCTAGAAGTCAGACCAACCAGAGGGACTCTAGCTTACAAGACCAAGTCTAAGTCTTAAAGACTTATTTTCAAAGCCTAGATAAGTTTATTACAAAACTTGTACTCTTGAAATTACTCTGAAATAAAACTCTTCAGACTTCAGAGCTCTGTATAGGCAAGGTAGAAGTTTTGCATGCACTAGGCAAAGGCTCTACATGGTGTCCGTTTGGAAAAGAAGACTACAGAGTTTAGATGAGCTAACTCTGAAGAATGACTCTTGAGACTTGTACACTGGAAAAACTCTGAAATAAAACTGTTGGTCCCGAAAGGGTCTACAAGATAAGAAACAGTTTGTAGAAGGGGGGGATGAATACAAACACAATGTTTTCAAATTTAAAATATATATTGATAGAGAAGATCAATACAGATTTTACAAGATTGTTTGCGGAAAGATAAGGTAAATAAAAACCTATCTAA
>NW_020202221.1:0-3333 GCF_001531365.2 Cynara cardunculus var. scolymus
AACTAATCTTGGGAATTAAGCAAGATGATCTCTAATCATCGAAGCTAAATCCTAGAAAGACTTAGTTTTTAATAAAGATCCTGAAATAAGGTACTAACCTGAAATCTCAAAATGCAGGATTGTCACAGCAAAGGAATTGATTTTAAAATATATAATTTCTGGACTATTTTTAGAGCAAATAATATAAGTATCAACTTTAATTCATAAAAACTCATTGGCATTACATAAGATATAATTTGACTTTATCTTTATTAAGACCCGTTATGTGATCTAATTATTGGATTTCGGACTGTTTAGGAAGGTTAGGGCGGACGTTTAGCGCTTCAAACGTCGTAAAGTTCTTAGATATTCATCAGCAAACTTGTGAGTATTCACGGCCACACTTTTAATGCTTTTTGTTTATTTAAACTGGGGGAAAAGCATGAAGTTATGCAAACTATACTGTTATTTAATAAATTGTTGGACTAAAGAACTGTTTAGTTAAGATTTGTTTAAAACTGTTGGACTAAAGAAATTTTTTTAGTCAAGTTTTATTTATGTCATGAAATATTGACGGTTTTGCACTATGATATAAATGTTAAATTGATGTACTTGAGAGTATGTTTCCAAATAAAGTCTACATCCATAAACGCTACTTGTTAACTCGGGCATGTGGAATTTAATCATGAACAAAAAAATGTATTTTGAAAATTGACAGATTCTATTAGCATTTGTGTCGACTGTATCTTTCAAAATAAAGGTCCAAATGTTCTGATTTTTCTTCTAAAACGTACTTTGATGAGTTATCTTTCTAATGCAACTGGTCTCACTCAAAAATATTACGTTTTGAGCTTTTAAGTTCTTGATACAAGATTATGGTGCAAAAAGAGCTTTGTTGACAGAATCTTGCATGCATCTTAAATCGGTTATATCTTCTTCAAAACTCAATGGAATTGGGTGATTCTTTTTCTGGAAGTTAGCCTTATGTGTTAGCTTTAAAATAAAGTTAAAATCACTGAAAAATGATGAGTTTAGACCCCCCAAATAGCCGTCAATCGAAGAGTGTACAATCTGTCTTAGGGACTGTGTCACTCAAAGTTGTAGGGTATTAATAAGTGCCTTAAACCCATCCAAAATTCTTGATATTTGGGAAAACTCTGTTTAACTCATTATTATTCATGATATAAAAATTTGGACACAAAATCACTTTTAGAAGGTCCTTTTGACAGTGATTTGTGAGACTAAAAAAAAATCCATAAACAAAATTTATATTCTGTCCAAATGACCGCTCTTTGTGCAAAGGACTTGATTTTAAAATATATAATTTCTGGACTATTTTTAGAGCAAATAATATAAGTATCAACTTTAATTTATAAAAAGTCATTGGCATTACATAAGATATAATTTGACTTTATCTTTATTAAGACTCGTTAGGTGATCTAATTATTGGATTTCGAACTGTTTAGGAAGGTTAGGGCGGACGTTTAGCGCTTCAAACGTCGTAAAGTTCTTGGATATTCATCAGCAAACTTGTGAGTATTCATGGCCACACTTTTAATGCTTTTTGTTTATTTAAACTGGGGGAAAAGCATGAAGTTATGCAAACTATATTGTTATTTATTAAACTGTTGGACTAAAGAATTGTTTAGTCAAGATTTGTTTAAAACTCTTGGACTAAAGAACTGTTTAGTCAAGTTTTGTTTATGACATGAAATATTGACAGTTTTGCACTATGATATAAATGTTAAATTGATGTACTTGAGAGTATGTTTCCAAATAAAGTCTCCGTCGTAAACGCTACTTGTTAACTCGGGCATGTCCCCGGTCCGTGGTAATTGTGGATAGCCGCTATTGTGTTGATAGTCTCACCTAGAAAGGGGTGCACATTACCTATGTTTTATTTAGTCTAATCATGTGGAATTTGGACCACCGCTGAATTAGTACTACTACGAACTGTATGACCTAAGTGAGTGTACAGGCTACTTATGGTCGTTCGTAAAATAATTGGGCACATTGGTCAGGAAAGGTTGAGTAGCGTCTCAAGTTTTAAAACAATGTTGTAGATTTACATTTATTATGTGCAAAAGTTATGTATAGGTTTGCAAGAAATGATTTATGCATTGTAATGTTTTGTGCATATGAAAACCCGTGAACTCACTAACTCTTTGTAGTTGACGTTGTTTTATGTTTCATGATTTTCAGGATTTAAGTAAGAAATGAAGTTTTTGGAGCATATATGTGGCGACACCGATTAAGTTCATTTTGAAGTTTTTGTAAAGAAGTATTCTATTCCAACTTGGTTATGCATGTTAAATTCGAAATTTTTGTAAAACTTGAATGGTGTTATTTAATATCTGCTGCTGTGACTCGCTTACCTGTTACATCTCGTGTTTCCGCTTTAACGGGGTGTGACACATTTTGAAAATTCAGTCTGTCTTGAAAAGCTTCAATTGTTCTTACAATCAGCTCTCGGTCTCTCTTATTCATTTTCTCATTAACTTTATCGTCATCATTATGGTTCCAGTTTAACTTCTGTCGGATAAGCTTTAAATTGTCTTCAGTATACCTTTCAATTTCTTTAAATCTTAGAAAACATATCTTCAACCTGATACATAATTCCCAACTCTGGATCTTCAAGAATCATATACACGGGGAAGTTTTCAATCTCTGACAACTTTTGATCAGGTTGAAAAAGGTTGATCTCTTCTAATTGCTTTCAACCCCAATCTGAAAACCATTAATCAAAGAATACCTCACCTGTCGATGCATAAATCTCTTTACTGCATTCAATGCCAAAGTTGCATCTTATGGTCTGGTTGTTCTCCTCCTCATCTCATGATATAAAAACTCTAAATCTTCTGATAAGTGTTAATTTATTAACCTTATTACATCATTTTCTTAACTATTTTCCGTTGTTTTATTTGCCCATTAGTGTCCTAATTGAGTCTTTTTATATCTTTTTCATATGTTAGTAGTTATATTATATATCTAATGTTAATCCCATGTTTTTGCAGGTTTTTGAGTATTTTTGGGTCCGGTCCTGCAGCAGTCCTATAGGATCAGGAGTGGCAAGGTCCTATAGGACCTATCCGTGTGCTGGAAATATTTTGGGCCGTGGAATAATGGGCTAATTCAAGAAGAAGGCTTGGTCAACACCCTTGGGCTTAGTCAAAGCCCAGTTTGGAAGGGTCTTTTGTCTTATTAGTTGGCATCCACAATGAAGCTTCTCTTTACCTATTTAAAGGAGTGTTGACCTTTGTAATTCACACTTAACTTTCACTTAGACTTTCACTTAATTTTATTTTACTCTTTTCTCACTTTCATTGGGATCATCTTGCTACCTACTCTCTTCAC
>NW_020202221.1:4623-8648 GCF_001531365.2 Cynara cardunculus var. scolymus
TTTAGATAAATCAAATCTCTCGTTTCGCCTTCTGAAATTAGTTTTTATAAACTGGACTTTTTGAATTAACTTTACAAGCTATCTCTGTGGGAACGATAAATCTGGTACTTTTTACCATTATTACTTGTTACGAGACGACAGTAGTTCGAGGTGTATACTTGCGCCAAGTTCTATTTTTGTGTTGGAATCTAAGGTTGAATAAACCGACGAGCATCTTCCAACTCAAGATTAGTAAAGTCTGCTTCAGTAAACATCCACTCTTTTCCATCTTGTCTTATGACTCTGAAGGATAATACAAATTATAGAACTTCTTTGCTGAAATTTCCTTTATTGACACTATCTTTTTCTTTGTGTTCACATACTTTCTCAACTGAACTGAGCTTTCATCATGTAAATGTATTCCCTGATGTGATCATGGTTGAACTTGGTAATCCCTAGCACTTTAGCTGGATCTAACTCTTTTATTTGTTTCACAAAGTTCTTCCTTTCCTCATCTTTCGAAAATGCCACTCTTATCACAATTTGTTCCCATTTTGCAACTTGTTCAAATTGTTTCACCACAATAGTAGATTTCATTACACTTGCAGGCTCTGACTATTGTTCTACAACAGGTGGCTCAACTGTTTGTTCAATCTGTTGCACTCAAGATGATGGTTCATGGATGGTTACAACATCAGTAACATCAAATCACCACACTCACCAAAATCTTCATCTAAAAAAGATATCAGATCTTCTGTCTCTTCTTTTATTCTCAACACATGTTTTGATTCACCAACATCAGACTCATCAACATCGTAATCAATATATATAATGTCATTAAACATCTTCAATTTAGCTTTCCTAACTGCAACATCCTTAGGCTTTTCAACCCTTGGATCTGTTTCATCAACTAGCACAATTTGAACTGTCTACCTTTCTCTTTCATTCACATTCTCACCAGAAACCTGAACATCACCTGTTTGTTCAATTTCATATCTTTGACCAGTAAACACTGCAACATCCTCAGGCATTTTCTGTCTTCCCCCCTCCCCCCCCCTCATGGTGATCCAGATCATCCGGATCATCATGTTCTCTCTTAAGACTAGAATCCTGAGCTTTACACGTCTCTTCCATAGAACGAACACGTTCAAATAAACTTTTAAAATGTACAACTTTAAATTTTCTAAGATAGGAACAAATGTAGATAAAATAGAATATTATTGTATACTCTATTTTAAAATTTGTAAACATCCGAAGACGGTGTTCCAAGAAATCAAGACGGAGTCCTTGGAGTTCACCAAGATGGTGGGTCAGTGGATGCTTGAAGACGTAATCAGACTGATTGTGGTTGTTGTATTAACACCATATTAGGGGCAAGCAGCATGGTTGTTGTATGACAAGCCATATGACAAGCCATCGTACAATGCTTGGGTCTAAACCCTAGCACGCCTCGCGAACCGTTATGAACTGATCTCGATTTATATTTCCAATTACCGTTTTAATTTCATCCGATTTTATTTGTTTTAAATGTCAAAAAGGCTCTGATACCACTGTAGGATTTTAGAACAATTTGTAACCATTTGAAATGCAACGGAAAAATAATTTTGGTTACAAAATAATTTTTTTCCTAATATTTAGAACTGGCTCGAATGACTAATAAAACAAATACAACATGCCATATGATGTTTAGTATTTGTGCATTTCAGATTTGATGAGGATTTTGACAGAACACTTAAAAACCAACATAGATTTACTCTATCGTAGTCCACATGTGAACATGCCTTTAGACCTCCATTGTGTGCTAGCACAAAACCCTATATCTATATGTGTATTATAGAAAAGAAAAGGTTTCTTTTCTGTATTGTTTACCTGACAACTAAATCTAAATGATTTAATCAAATAAAATTGATTTAGCTTATCATCTTATTTAGATGGTCTGTATCATAAATAAACTATTATTCAAAGTAAGTATTTGTAATTATTTGTAACATTTACATAATTATCATAAACTTTAATATAATTATATATATTTACAGATAATATCATGTGATTATCATAATTACTTTTTAACACAAATTTTCATAATTATCCTCCAAGAATAATTATTTTGATGATAATCATGATTTAACTCGGGTTTCTACAAATGGAGGCCAACATATTATGTGTGTGCAATCCTATAGGTTTACATACTCCTTAGCAGTATTCTGTGTGATACGTGGTGTGACATATAATAATTTACATAAACGTTGTACCACATGTCGATTCTACCATAAATAACCATATGATATAGTGGACCGTATGTGTGTGTGTATATATATTGAGAGGTGCCATGGGGAATTTGGGCATAGTCAAGTTGGATGAACCATACTCTCAATCTGGTTACTTCATTTCATTCCATCTCAGAACAAGTGTAATCAACAGGCAAACCCCCAAAACACCACCAATTATCACTGTGAAAACAGCCATCTATACATCTATATATACCTCTTTTTATATAAGAAGAGAAGACAGAAGTTGAAAGAGATGCAAAAGATGGCGGTTGGGTTTGGGGTGTTGGAGTTTTTGGCTAGGAGTTCGTGTTCTCAACAAATCTACCAGTGAATGGTGAGTCTTGAGTCTTTGTGGCTGTGTTGTATTACTTTGAGTTTAGCTTTGTTTTGTTGATGATTTTATGACATAAAGATATTTGTTTTTTTTCTCACGTTGTATAATTCAAGCTTGGTTAGACTCCCAACCTACTCTCACCTATGTCATAGTCCCTACCTTATTCCCTGCCATGCATTCTCATTGTGGCTTGCTTTAGATAAGAAGTTGCAAACACAAGATATAATGAGCAATGGAAACGTAACCCAGTTGAAATTTGGGTTTCTGATTCTGATCCTATTTTTGGGTTTCTCTAATTCATTTCAAATCTTCTCTGATCCTATTCATCTCCTACTCCCCAAAACAATTAAATGTGTTCTCTAACAAGGCTAGGAACAAGAAATTTGTCAAAAGAAAACAGAAGTCAAATCTTTACTGCCAAATTTGTCGAAAGAGAAGAAGCCAAACTTTGATTCCCAAAACAGAAGCCAAACTTTGATTCAAACAAATATAGCAACTCAAGCAACAATTTAACAAAACAACTATTCAGTCCCACAATTGGAAAACGGAAGAACAAAATCAAAATCGATCAAGTAATGAAATCAAAATCGATCAAATAATGAAATCAGCCGATTCTTTCGAGTAATCCATCACCATCGTACATAATATAAAGCCAGAAAACAGAAAACCCCAACAAATACATAAACCTATCAGTTAAAAAAATTTGTACCTTTTCAAGCAGCCAAGGAAGGAACGACTTGAGCGCCGAGGGAGAAAGGAGAAGGGACGAGAGTGACGAGGGAGAAAGGACCAACCGAGTGGTAGCGGGGAGAGCCGGGACCGGCGAGGGAGGAGGAGGAGGAGGAGCGATGAGGGAACGATAGAGAGCGACGGAATGCAAAAACCTAATCGTGAAAAGGGGGCAAGTATGGAAATGTGACTCGGGTAAGCATGGAATCGACGCTGACCGGTCAGATCTCGATCAGCAGTTCGATCAAATTCGTGACTTGGTAAAACACCGACTACTGATCAAATCCGAGAAGCTGACCGAGTCGGTCCAGTCAGCAGTTAGTAAAAAGCCATATTTATCCATTATTTGAACTAAAGAGGTTAGGAGTATTAGTGAGGAATGAGAATACAACTTCAGGGATGTGCTTCGGGCTCAAAATTTCTATATCTATACTATCTTATTAAGTTAATTTATCAAAAGTTTTAAAGTCTTAAAATTTTAAATGACCAAGATACCATTTATACTACTTTTTCACTTTTTCACTTTATACCCCTATAATTAGTTAATTAATTTACTTTATGTCATTTGCTTTTAAATGTTTCATTTTAAACATTTATCAAATTAACATAYATAATCGTATATCAATTAAAACATGTTTAAAAAATACATTTTTATTTTAACAAGTTACACCATTATAATCGTCTCGTTAATACCTTCGAAACGAGTCCAATAT
>NW_020202221.1:8908-38240 GCF_001531365.2 Cynara cardunculus var. scolymus
TTTTGGTTTTTTCATGGCTTATGATCTGTCAAATTTGCAGTTTTCTTTATTGGTTTTGAGTGTTTATCTTAAAACTCAAGTTTCTTGGTTCTTTACTCTTTGTGTAAATCGAACACATTTGTGGAGTCGTTTAAATATGTTGGATTTTAAATATATTGGATTTTAAATTGTTATACAACCATAACTCTTATTTATTCAAATTTTATTAATATGTAAAGACCAAGTGTAACATATACCATCGTTAAATCTTATCTTATAAAACCAGTGAAACTTCAAAATCGTTAAAATTCATGGCTCCCGCCGCATTGCGCGGATACACAACTAGTTATTATATAAATAAGTTTAAACCACTTTATACAATATTAATTGAGTTATTTTCAACGCAGGAGGTAGCATTGGCAGACGTCAATATGTATGTCCTTTTTGCATACATGTGTATTAAAGTTTTAATCAATTAACTTCTCAAACATCTTGTTTGACTTTTCATTACAAACAACTGATTGGTACTTCAAACTACAAAAAAATTAATATTTTTGTAAAAATAACAATATATATTTTGGTTTTTATAAGATCATGTGTTGGAGCAAACATGATATCGTGGTTAGCTTGTGACAAAATGTCCAAATAAGTCGAACAATTTTCTAGATATTAGGGTTGCGTTTGGTATATGGAATGAGACAGGACAAACTTACTGTCTCACGTTTGACGTAACATAAGATAGAACAATAACTCACTGTCCAACGTTTGGCATGACATGAGACAAGGACAAGAACTGAGACAAAGTGAGACAATATGAGACAAAAAAAACTTTTTCTTGTTCCACCAAAATAGGTGGAATGTGATCGGACAAGAATAATACAGAAACTAAAACATTATTAATTTACTCTAGTTTGATATATAACTTTAATATGATATTTGTTTTAATGGTCATCACCGCTATTTTCGGTCACCGCCATCACCGACGGCCACCTCCACCTCCACCTTCTCTTCCACTACAACAACATCATTCACCGCCTCCACAACCACCGTCCACCATCGTCCATCGCCACCTTTACCATAGTCGACCACCGACCACCATCATCCATCACCACCACTATCACTGTTCGTCACTTGCAACTCCTCCTCTACTACAACAACCTCCTTCATTAGCTCCACACCCACCGTCCATTGCCATCTTTACAACCACCACTGGCCACCGACCACCCCCAACACGCATTACCACCAACACTACCACCGTTGGCCAACTCAAACATATACTGCAACAACCTCCTCCATTACCTCCACAACCACCGATCACGTGTTCATTGCCACTCTGCAACCACCATCTGAAAAATTGTAATTTCAGATTTGTTGCATAAACGACACAAGGTCCCCTGGTCCCATATGAATCCCTTAGCTTTATGTTTATATACTTCAGTGCTTCGCGGGGCTGGGTCCGGACCGCTGACTCTGCCCATCAAAATTACGAGGGCATTTCCTTAAACTTTAACAGCCGTTAGATCTTAATCTAACGATCACGGCAGCGCGTCCATTAATGTCACCCCAAATCTATGTGACACCTAACTTACTCTCCCTCTCCGTCTCTGCAACCATCTCTCGCCGGTGAAACGTGAAAACGAAACCCTAACAACGTCGACGACGATCATCTCTTATCGTATATCATCCGTTGGACAAAGGTATGTATATGCATATATCTGTATATTCATGTATTTGTATGTTGGTGATATGTTCCGACTTCCATATCTTTGAAACTAATTGTATAATCTGATGAAATTTCTGTATGATTTAACGATCAATTTGATAAAAAAAAAACGGTGAAATTGGATCGAATGATATGTCTACGGAAAATTGGATGGTGAAATTGGTGAAAAGAAGTCTTACTTTTGATTTTGGATATTCAAACATAGTACACCTTTCAACTTTTTATGAACATTTTCTTTATCTAGTTGAATGTAGATATCAAATTTTCCTGTTCAGAGTAAATCATTCTTTGTCAACTTTGAAATTGTAGAGTAGCTGTTGACTAATAGGACAAAAGTCAATTTGGAGATTGGAAGTGAAATTGAACATGTGAAATGATCAAGTAAAAGTAAAAGGAGGATGAAACCAAGCTTAGGTATGTTTTTGTTTTATATACATAACCTATGAATTATGAGATAGCTTCAATCTTTGTCTGCTTGGTTCTGGACTTGTATATAATATATATATATATATACACACACACACACAGACGTACATACGCACCATATATATACATACAATGCATACCCATATCTTCATGTTTATGAGTCTTTGTAACAAAGTATCTATGCATGACGTGCCCGTATGCTTGCAACATAGTGAGTATTACCATTTAAGTAATTTTTTCTTCCCTTATTCGTGTTCTGCTTTCAATGAATCATGACAGTTATTATTTTGCAAGGATACAATGATAGAAAATCTAGATTAGGTATATTCTTTTGGTCACTTATGATGTGTTTTCCGATTGAGTTTACAATGCGAAACTTCTTCATTGATGTAGTATCAAAATTTTCTCCCTAAAATTAGATAAATTTGCATCAACTTAAATATAATTCAACCTCACAAGTCAATTTCCTGTGATTGAACTAGCATTTTTATGAGAATTTTTAATAATGGGCTGGAATTTCATTGAGAATAGATATATAATTTGGCTAACAGGCCTATAATAGTCATAAGGTGCAATGTTCTACAAAGCATTAAACATAGCTAGGCAGTCGATGGACCTTCTAGTGCTTATGTGGCTCAAGGTATGGATTAAGCAAGCGATAAGCAGTTCATTCAGATATATAAAATATGTTTATCTTAGATTATGTATAACATCTGACACTTAAAGTTTTGAATTGATACTATACTATTGTGATTCTCAATTACTTTTTCTAATACTAGTTTCATTGTTTGTTGATACAATTACTAAGAAAAGATTCAAGATCCTCTCCAATTAGAGTCCATTAACTCCCGCTAAATTTGCTGAAATGATTCATTTAATGATTAATTGCTAATGGAAGAAGTAGGCGAGACTGAATTTCAAAACGGTCAATTAAGCAGCCCTAGCTATCAAAATGCCGAGTAGATGCTAAAATTTAGGTGGTGTCCTAAACAGGGATTATTAGAACACTGGTAATTTTGGTATGGGAGGATAAGTATGTTAAGATGGATTCTGCAAATCCCTCTATTTTAATATGGTGGAATAAGTAGGTGCCATGTCATGTGGTTTGACGACCAACAGAAAACATGTGTTTTTATATATTGCAGTCTAGGTGTTAGTTCTCGTTGAGAAATAATGCCGGCTTTTAATAGGGCTGTGACTTTCATGAACTTGAATATTGAAGAATATGATGATGGAACCGTAAATTAGGTACATTTACATATGTTTATAGATTAATAACGATTGATTGTTTTCTTAAACAAGAGTCCGATCTTCACTGTTATGTTTCTTCTTACATTGATGCAAAAACTTTATTTAGCAATCCTTGTTTTATTGTTCAATGTGATTATGTGATAACGAATTTTCCTTAAAGTTAGATAATTAGGATTTAATTAAGTGGCCCATATGATCCCGAAGTAAAATTCAGACTATTTGTTCTCTGAGGGAGTATAACCCAAGTTTTCTTATGGTCACAATCATATTCCCAACTAAATTCCAGAACATCAACATATAACATTGAGTAATATTGGTGATGGTTGCAAAGACGAAATTTCACAATTTCTGATCATGACTCCTCTCAGAAAGTATTCCAATACTAAGTTCATCATATTATCTGGTATTCAAGCATATTGGATCACATAATTGCATTACAATGTAGAAAATATCAGTTGAGTTTGAAAGTTCTCTGATAAAGAACCCATGATGCAATAATCCAAAGTGCCAACTTTTGTTTCATTCATACAAGTTGAAATTTCATATTTTGCAGAAATTCCCTTTTTGAATCTATTCATTATGGTATGTAGTTTGTATTTGACCTATTAGATTTTCACAGAATTCCAATTTAGTCAATGGAATAAACATTCACTTTGCCACATCAGATCTTCTATATTACTTGGTGATCAATGATCAAAAGGCGAATGTTTAGATGATGGGAATTTTTCATGCTTTGGGATTGGACTTAAAGAATGTGTAAGAAGTGATGTCAATCAGATACATTTTGATGAGTCTTTTGGTTTCATTTAGTCAGTGTTATACAAAAGTACTTTCTGGTTTCCAGATAAAGAGCATATATGAACTTCACATTATCTATGAAAAATATGATAGGGAGAACAAATCACTTGCTTATTAGTCTGTTGGGCTAATTTGGAAAACCATTTAAAATATGTAACACTTTTTTTTGGTTAAAAACATTCTTCTAATGATTACTCCGACACTTGATAGAGAAAATGTACGTACGTCGTCTATAGAGTGATAGAAAGCAAGCATGCTTCTATTTATGGTCATAACCATATGCTGAAGCCTGAAGCAACTTTTCTACTCTGAGCAACATGAGCTTCCAATCAGGGAACAACTATCATCTTCCTTATTTCAGTTTTATATTTTGGTAGTATTTATAAATTTGATTAAGTCAAGTTTTAAACAAACATGATATTCACCAAAAAAAAGAGAAAGAAAACAACCACAAATGGTAAGAGGATATATTATGCATATTTTTCTGCTGCTGTTTGAAGTTTGTGTCATAATCTTCCTCAAGATAATATATTCGTGATGAGAAAGTACTCATGGTAAGACCTAATAACACAAATGGATCTATTTCTGTTATTGGACGGAATAAGCATGATGCACATTTGATGAACAATCAACCTATGATGTATTCGAGGTCAAGGAGGCGGCTGGGATATTGTTGTTTTTCCCTTGATTGCTGAATTATAGTCCATCTTTATGAACCTGTGCCTTTATCTCTATGGTCTCTCTCTCTCTCTGTTCATAATATGTTACCTCCTCAGGTTGTAGTCAGTTGTATATGAAAGTAAGAAACATAGAAGAGCCGTCTATGAAACTTTCAGCTCTGAAAAGATGCAGATTCATAGTGGATTATTGAACAAACGTTCATACAAGTGTGCTTTGGCACAGATGCTGGTGTGATGAGTGTGGAAGAGGAGAGCATGGGGCAACATGGTGTTGCCTTTGATAGATATGATGATTTTGATGGTGCAGCAGACCCAGCTGGAATTTCCACACCTCAAGATAAAGACAGGGAATTTGAGCCACACCTAGGTTTGGAATTTGCTTATGTAGATGCTGCCAAGACCTTCTACAATGAGTATGCTAAACGTGTCGGGTTCACAACACGTGTCAATCAAATTGCCCGACCCACATCTGATGTTGCAGTGCGTGAATATTCGTGTGCTACATCAGGAGATGGCTGCAATGCGATGCTTAGGATAGAATCTAAAGGTCAAAATAGCTGGGCCGTGACCAAATTTGTTAAAGAACATAATCACTCTATCACGAATACATGTAAGGGTCATTACCATCGACAACAACGCCATTTTTCTGGTGCTACAAAAGATGCAGCTGGAGTGATGAGCGTGGAAGAGGAGAGGATGGGGAAACATGGTGTTGCCTTTGGTCGATATGATGATCTTGATGGTGCAGCAGATCCAGCTGGAATTTCCACAGCTCAAGATAAAGATAGGGAAACTGAGCCTCACCTAGGTCTGGAATTTGCTTATGTAGATGCTGCCAAGACTTTCTATAACGAGTATGCTAAACGTGTTGGATTCACAATATGTGTCAATCAAATTACCCGACCCACCTCGGATGTTGCAGTTCGTGAATTTTCATGTGCTACATCAGGAGATGGCTGCAATGCAACACTTAGGATAGAGTCAAAAGGTCAAAATAGCTGGGTTGTAACAAAATTTGTTAAGGAACATAATCACTCTGTCACGAATACAAGTAAGGTGCATTACCATCGACAGCGACGGCATGTTTCTGGTGCTACAAAAATTGCAGTTGAAAGCTACCCAATGGTAGGAGTTGTTCCTAGCGGTGTAATGTATCTGTCAATGGATGGTAATCGTGTTCCTGCAGAAACAAACCGTGGATCTAGGAGTGCTTCTATGGAATCAAATCGTGCAGTCCAGATTTCAGATTCTATAGCTAATTCTGCTCGGCATGCTACTAGTAAAAGGTCATTGGGAAGAGATGCTCAGAATCTACTAGATTACTTAAGGAAAATGCAGGCCGAGAACCCTGGTTTTTACTATGCCATACAACTAGACGAGGATAACCGCATGTCTAATGTGTTTTGGGCCGATGCAAGGTCTAGAACTGCTTATAGTCATTTTGGTGATGCTATTACACTAGATACAATGTACAGAGTGAAACAGTATAAAGTGCCATTTGCTCCTTTCACAGGGATCAATCATCATGGTCAAACAATTTTGTTTGGTTGTGCATTGCTTCTAGATGATTCTGAGTGCACATTTACATGGCTTTTCAAGACATTTCTTGCTGCCATGGGTGATCAGGCCCCTGTCTCCATAATTACAGATCCAGAGAAATCCATACAAGCTGCAGTTGCGCAGGTTTTTCCAGGAACCCGTCACTGCATCAGCAAGTGGCATGTCTTAAGAGAAGGACCAGATAGGTTGGCGCATGTTTGTCACATGCATCCTAATTTTCAGGCCGAGCTGTATAACTGTATCAATTTGACAGAGACAATTGAGGAGTTTGAAACTGCATGGGATCTTATCCTTGATAGATATGATCTTAGGAGGAACGATTGGTTACAATTACTGTATGCTGTGCGACAACAGTGGGTCCCATCATATTTTCATGATACATTTTTTGCTGCAATTTCTTTCAATCAGGGTTCTGAGAGCTCTTTTTTTGTTGGTTATGTAAATGAACACACTACTGTGCCATTGTTCTTTAGGCAGTATGAAAGAGCTTTGGAGAACTCATTTGAGAAGGAAATAGAAGCAGATTTTGATACGATATGCACCACCCCTATATTGAGAACGCCGTCACCAATGGAGAAACAAGCAGCAAGTCTATATACAAAAACGATATTTTCGAAATTTCAAGAAGAGTTAGTTGAAACTTTTGTGTATACTGCGAATAGGATTGATGGTGATGGTGCAGTAAGCACATTTAGGGTTGCAAAATTTGAAGATGACCAGAAAGCGTATCTTGTCTCCTTGAACATTGAAGAGTTAAGAGCAAGTTGCAGTTGTCAGATGTTTGAGTATTCGGGCATTCTTTGTAGACATATTTTGACAGTTTTTACTGTAACAAACGTCCTTACATTACCGTCCCATTATATTCTGAAACGGTGGACGAGAAATGCAAAATGCAACATTGCATTAGAAGAACGTGCTGATGTAAATGGACAGGAGTCATTAGCTATTCGTTACAACCAACTATTGCGGGAAGCCATCAAGTTTTCTGAGGAAGGGGCCATTGCTCCAGATACCTTTACTGTGGCAATGGCTGCTCTTCGAGAAGGAGGGGAGAAGGTGGCTGCTGTAAAGACAAATGTTGCAAGTTTTGCACCTCCCAGTTCACAGGTCAGTGTGATTGGCTATGATAGCCGAAAGACCACTTCTTCTGCACCAGATATGACACCTTTATTGTGGCCACGCCAAGATGAAGTAACAAGACGGTTTAATCTTAATGATGCTGGTCTTCTGGCTCAATCTGTTACTGACTTAAATCTACCACGCATGGCCCCAGTCTCTCTGCGTCGTGATGATGGTCATCCGGACAATATGGTATGTTTATGTATTGTTGTATGATATTATTTTTCTTGTTTTCTTGTTTCAGGTTCTTCTTTTCCACACCATCACCTTTTACTATTTCTTTGGGGAAGCTTTTTCTTTCAGTACACTTCTCACAAGCCGGGGGGTCTTGATGGAAACAACCACTCTACTCTTTTAGGGTAGAGGCCAGGTCTGCTTACATCCCGTCCCAGACCCCACTTTTGGGTGGGATATACTAGGCTCGTTTAGTTTGGGTTGGTTTAGCATTCTTTATTTAGTATATGAGGAGTAATGTGATTATCATTGTATTCTTCCACTGCTACACAGGTGATTCTTCCTTGCCTCAAGTCAATGACATGGGTAATGGAAAATAGAACCTTGGCTCCTGCAAACAGAGTAGCTGTCATAAACCTGAAGGTATGTGTTCTGGGCTATCATTTTAAATATGCATGTCCATATTAGTTGATTGTTTCTAAAGATATGATGCATTTTAATAAAGAAATTCTAATGAACATAAATTGCAAGACAAGTGAAAACTTTATGCAGCCATATCAAATTTAAGGAATTCAGGGGAAAACTTACAAGAACTCATCATTTGACATTCGGATCTCTATGATATCAAACTTATGATAAGCCTAAGGCCTTACACTAATGGATAATTGGATCACTCAATGAAAGAATGCTCTCATTTTCTTTATCTTTGAAAATCTCATTCATGTGTGTATCAAAATGGAGAGAGAAATTTTCTTAAATAATCTTATTTCTACTTTAGGCATTTAATTCATGGAAGTCTAATTATTTGGAGCATTTGATTTTTATTACCTATATCTTGGTGACTTCCAATAAAATTAAATTCAAGTTCCAGAATTTGTTCAATAAAACCTCTCTAATTATTCTCCTTCTGCTTCTATAGTCATTTAATTAATAAAATATTGAATCTCTACAGCATCTATTTATTATGAACATAATTTATTTTCCATTGACCGCCCATTAACCATCATTTACACTCTCAATAAATTTTTGTTTGACCCTAGATATAGATAACAATATCTTAAATCTGTTTGAATTTGCTTTGACCCCAATCATGAGCCACCTAATTTTTTGGTAAAAAAATGCTAAATTATGTCATGAAAATTTGAGGAACTTTCATCTCATTACCTATTTTCCTTTTTAACTATAGGAAGGGGCATAAAGAATGCTAAAATTTCAAATTTGCATATTCCGTCGTTCAGTTGACAGTTTCATTGCATGTGTCCATTTTGCTTAGATGGCACTAGAGCATTAAAAGAATGTACTAATGAAAAGTTATTGAACTTTAGAGGTGAACTTGAAAATTGTACATGAACTTGGTACTTCATCCATGAAAATTGCAATGTTTGACTTCACACCTGGTTTAAAAAATGCTTTGATTGTTTATTAAATACTTGAAAACCCTTCAACAAGGAGAAATGAGGAATCTTGTGGACACACATTATTGTCATCTATATATAATGATGATGATGGATAAATATGACAATTTAACTTGGAATAGTTGAGAAGAGCAAGTATTGCAATTTCTATATAACATCATGTAATGGAAGTCTTACAAATACAATTGCATATAGCACAAGTTTATCACAATTTTCTATTTATTAAACAATTAAAATTTTATATTGTTTAGAGTGTAGGGGAAGGTTCAAATGAGAACCATATATGAGAACCATGAGAACTAGTATATGCATTGATGCATATACACTATCAAATATTTATTCTGTCGATGATTATATTCATTAATGTATATCTACTATGTATGCAAGTATATATGCATTCAACATATACCCGTTCTCGCGCCTCTCAAAATATTTATAGTTCTCATTTGATCTTTTCCTTTAGCGTGTATGTATTACTTACAACTCATTTTGAAATAAGTTCATTTGGAAAAATATAAAATATTAAACCCCCACCCCCACCACACTGGTCCCTTGCCCAAACCAATGCCACCACAAGCCCTACCCTGCTCTTCACCTACCTCCCCACCTCCTTGTTTCTTTGCAACTCAGCTCCTGCTTCACTCATACAAAATTGAATTAGTTAAGTAATTTTTGATGGAAATTAAACACAAATGTCTTGAATCGTATATTGCTGACTTGTTGCAATTTTTAATGAAAATCACTGTTTTTTCTGTAATATTTATCATTGGAATGGAAATTACTTGCCACCACCACCCTATCCTGAATCACTTTAATGGTAATTAATTACAAAGGCTTTGCATCTTCTCCGGTATTTTCAAACGAAATGACACGTCTCTCTTAAAAATTAGGTTTTGCTATTTGCTATTCCTGTAGAACTTCTCTGATTGTACCTTACATTTGAGATGGGAAGTTGGTATTATTAATGAAAACATCTTCACTTTTCCAAATTGTGGCAAGTGTTGGAGGTGGGATGGAAATGGAGGATGAAGAGAGAGAAGATTAGAGGCTATGTGGGACGAGCAAGGAGAGCCAGATGGGTGCGGGGAAGAAAGAGTGGTCATTTGAACACCTTTTTTTCCCTTAAACGTGATAAACATGTATACATATATATGAAGGCCTATATGTATATTTGCATATAAATACGCACAACACACATACACGTGTGTGTACAGCCTAATTATGATAACAGTTGACAAGGAGTTTCCCATATTCTCTCACAGAACAGCTCTGTAAAGATCAACATGTAATCTATAAAAACTTTTACCAAACCGAGGCAAATATTCTAACACACTCTTCCCTCTCTCTCAAAGCACCTGTAAGAAAAAGACACCTGGCAACCACTAAATAAACTGCAAAAGAAATACTATTTATTCTAACTATTTTAAATGGCATCATATCAGCACTCCTTTCTCCAAACAATCCTTGACCTCAAGGATGATAGTGAGCCCAGATATCGAATGAAAGGAAACGAGCCTGCAATTCGTGGAACTCCTCCCAAGTACTGTCATGAACATCAGAGTTAGACCACTGGACCAACACTTCTGAATTGACTCTATTCCTTCTGTTTGCCATCCTTCGGTCCAAAATCTTAAGTGGTATTGAGCTGAATTCCTCCTTCTCAGACTGGTGGCAATTACTTGCCACTGTATGATTCCCTAACTTCCTTTTGAGTAAAGACACATGAATAACATTATGGATATTTGAAGTAGCTGGTAGTTCCAACTTGTAAGCCACCTGTCTCACCCTTTCTAAATCCTTGAAGGGATCAAAATACTTTGTAGATTGCTTGTGGAATGCTCGACGGTTGACCGAATGTTGCCGATAGGTCTGAAGTTTCAAATAGACCCAATCCCTCACTGCAAAGATCCTTTCAGTTCTATGTTTGTCAGCTTGAATCTTCATCGTTTGCCGAGATTTAGCCAGATTATCCTTAAGTAACTTGATTGTACCCACTCTGGGCCTGAGTAAGGAATCCACCGTTTGGTTTGAGGAGTCTTTAGGGTGATAGTGAATGTAGTTGAGGGGCACCTGACCAAACAAGGCCTAATGCCTGGTAAGGAGCCATGCCAAGGCTAGAATGATGTGCCGTTTTGTACCGGTACTTTGCCAAGGGAATCCACTTAACCCACGAGGAAGGTGTGTCCAAGGTAAAACATCTTGGCGGTCTGACTGAGGGTGGTAAGCAGTGAGGAAAATGCTAACTCTGTTTGGTGTGCTTTAAAGAGTTCCTTCCAGAAGTTACTGAGAAAAATAGGGTCCCTATCCTAGATGATTTTTGTTGGCATCCTGTACAACTTAGGAACTCTATCCATGAAACTTTGTGCCACTATGACAGCGGCATAAGGGTGTTTGAGGGCTATGAAATGGCTGAATTTACTCGACTTATCCACTACTACTAGTATAGTAGTGGATCCTTGTGATTTAGGCAGTCCTTCAATGAAGTCCATAGAGATGACTTCCCAAAATTTGTTCGGAATCTCCAAGGGCTGAGTAAACCAAGGTAGGCAGCAGTGTCATACTTGCTCTGTTGGCACACATGGCATTCCTGAATGAAGGTTCTAACATCCGCTTGCAAGTCCTTCCAGTACACTAAATGTTTCTAGAAGTGGCATGGACTCCTGAATGCCCCCCATTGCACTAGCATGAAAGAATTCGAGTAACTCATGCCGAAATCCCTTATTATCACCTACCACCATTCTCCCTTTTCTCAACAAACTTTCATCTTCCCAAGTATATTTGCTATTGATTGAAGGGTCTTGCTTGAGCTCATCAATTAATCCTTGCAACTTTCCATCCATTCACACGCTTGCTTGTATTTTACCCTTCCATCTAGTAACATGCTGGATACGGCCAGACATGAAGAGAGAGGCAGGTTCTGGTCTCCTGGATAATGCATCTGCCACCATATTCTTAGACCCTTTTTGGAATTGAACCGTGTCTTGCAGCCCAATCAACTTGCTCAACCATTTTTGAAGAGTTGGATTACACTTCTTTTATTCCAGAAGATGTTTGAGAGCCTGATGATCAGTCTTGATAACGGAAGGTTTTTCCAGCAGATACCCTTTCCATCGATGAATAGCTGCAACAATATCTAGTAACTCTCCTTCGTATGTGGCCAGCAGAAGGTGTTTTGGTCCCAAAGCTCTGCTGAAAAAGCTATAGGATGTTTTCCTTGGGTCAGAACAGCCCCTACCCAGATCCCTTGAACATCAGTTTCAATGGTGAACCACTCTTTGAAATTTGAAAGGGTAGGATAGGAGTTTACGACATGGTCGTTTTCAGTGGCAGTAAATGCACTTTCAGCTTCTAAATTCCATCCAAAAGCTCCCTTTTTGAGCAAATCCATTAACGGTTTGGCTATCTTGCCATAATCCATTATAAATCTATGATAGTACCCTGTTAATCCCCAAAATCCCCCTTAATTCCTTGATAGTTTTAGGTGTAGACCAGCTTACCATGTCTTCAATCTTACTTGGATCTGCCTTAACTCCATCTTCACCAATTACATGGCTGAGGTAATCCACTTGTTTCTTGGCAAAGGTACATTTTGATAACTTGGCAAACAAAGAGTGAGTTTTGAGAGTCTTCAAAACCATATATAAATGTTCTAAGTGGGCTGCCCAATCCTTATTATAAATGAGGATATCTTAAAAAAAACTAACCCAAATTTTCTCAAGTAAGGTTTAAATACAGAGTTCATCAGATTTTGAGAAGTCGTCAGAGCATTCAATAAGCCGAAAGGCATTACCGTAAACTCATATAGCCCTTCGTGAGTTCGAAAAGCAGTTTTACCAATGTCGGTCTCCATTCGAATTTGGTGATAGCTGCTCCTTAAATTCAATTTGGAAAGAAAAAAAAAGCACCATGTAGCTCATCGATAAGCTCCTCCACCATAGGAATGGGGAACTGGTTCTGATTGTTAAATTGTTGAGTCGTCTATAATCGCCACAAAATTACCATTTTCCATCCTTTTTCTTCACCAAAACAGGTGAGGTGAACTCACTCCCGCTAGGTCGAATAATCCCGCTATTAAGCATCTCCTGCACCAGCTATTCAACAATGATTTCTGCAACGCCCCATACCGATAAGCTTTCAAATTTATGGGGTTACTCTATGGTAAAAGAGTAATGCTATGGTCTAATTCCCTCTTGGGTGGCAAGTGGCAACCCCTGGGGACAAGAAAAAACATCCTCGAAGAGGTTAACCAGTTTCTCTATCTCCATGGAACTGAAATCATTTTGACTCTCGAACTCTGGAAATCATTTGTGAAAATCCTTTTGGAGAATCAATTAGATACTGCTGTTCAACATCCCAGTCGGTTTCCATATCTTTACTCATTTCAGCTCCTTCATAGTTCGGTCAACCCCTTGGAGTGTCACAAAATCTCGACCCCACTTAAATTCCATGATCATCTGCTTGAAGTTGCATCTGATGTCTCCTAGGGTAGACAACCATTGCACCCCTAAAACAATTCCATATCCTTCAATTGGCATCGTGAAAAAATCACCCACGAGTTCTTCTCCTTGAATCACCCAACGTAGACTTTTAATTACGAAGTAAGTTAGAGCCATCAGCCACTATTACCTTCATGAATTGTATTAGGCTTAATTTCAATCCTAACCTCTTAGCCAAAGCAACAATTGTGGGTACTTCCACTGTCCACCAACATTGTGATGCTTTGTTTCTTCACCATCCCCACCATTTGTAGCGTTTGTAAACCAGAGGAACCAAGTAGTGCATGATTGAAATAGATACGCCCCCCCTCATCTCCCATATTCAACTCTACGACATCCTCCTCAGCCATTTGTGGACTCGCTATTTGTGGCTCTAGTAATTCGGAGCAAATCGACATGTAGAGCCTCCCATTTTTACATTTGTGGCTAGGTATATATTTCTCGTTGCTTTAAAAACACTGTCTATTTCTCCTTTTCTCATTGTATTCCTTCTTGGTAAGTTGTTTATATGGAACTGATTTGGTGGTGGTGTTTTGGTTAAAATTAGTTTGGTTTTTTGGGTTGGTTCTCTGTAAAAACGGCGGCAACATGGTTTTTCTTTGATTATACTGGCCATAGGATGAGGAATTAGTGGTACTGACGGTAAAAATTTAGGTGCCGATGAAAGGTCGGTGCAGGGGAGCTGGGATTATGAACGGTAGGTAAATGAGAATTACTCTGGATTGGGCCTGGAGCACGATGGTGGGTGTCTGGCTGTTTGGGTGGCTCTAATCCCCATAATGCATACAAGGCTCCCTCCTGAATTCTAGTAAGTTTCATGGCTTGGTTTAATGTCTGCGGATCCAACAATTGGACTGGATGCATAATTTCATTCATGAGACTACCCAAGTATAGATCCAATAACATGTCAGTTGGAACATTTCCTGATTCCTTAGGGCATTGAATTTGGAGTTGTATCACTTACAGATGCAGATTGCTTCAAGTTCCTGAGTTTGATGAAAGGCTTTGATAATACTCTTTAAACAAATTGCTCTCTCAGATCCTGAATGTAGGTTTGCCATTTCACAGTCGTGCCCACCATCTTCTTCATATAACCTTGGAGCCAATGTAATGCATTACCCTTCAAGTGAATAGCCACCAAACGAATCCACATCTCGTTTGGGGTGTCATCGATTTCAAAGAACTGGTTACACATGTAATACCAATCCTTGAAACTCTCCCCATCAAAGGCTGGAAACTCCAATTTTGTAACTCTATTCACCAAGTGATAACCCGATATAGACCATAATTATTTACCTCTTCTTCTTCGTCTCTGTAAATCCCATCCCCATCAGGTCCTTCAAGCTAGATGAAGGTTCTGGTTGCTGATCCTTTCTGTTCTTTCTTCCTTCACTTGTTGACAACAACTTCATCCCCTTTGTCAGTTCCACGATGCTACTTTGGAGCAATTTCAAGGTTTCCTCGTACCCATCCATCCTCGTGCTTAAATCTTCATGTTATTCCCCAACCTGAGCAGTGGTCACCATTTCCTTGCACACAGGTAGAAGTGAACAGCTCTGATACCACTGATAATAGTTGACAAGGAATTCCCAAATTCTCTCAGAGAACAGCTCTGTAGAGATCAAGTTCATTCAATACGTATCGATAAAAACTTTTCCCACCAAACAGAAGCTAATATTCTAACAGACTCTTCCCTCTCTCAAAGCACCTGTAAGAAAAAGGCAACACACTGAATAAACTGGAAAATAAATACTGTTTATTCTAACTATTTTAGACGACATCGTATCAAATTATAGGAGGTAGGGAACATCAAAAGACAAGTAAGGAATAAGATGCTGCTGAAAACCATTTAGTGTGTTCCTGCTAGTTTTCTATTGGCTGCTAAAACAAAAAAAGGTGCTATTTATGTTCTTCCAATGATGCCCCACTAAGAAGAGCCAATTAGACCATTAAAAAGACCTTTTGTTTAGTTCCAATAAAGTGTCTGCTTTTCATGCATCAGTTTGAAGGTGGGCAACTACATTGAAGATGAATGAGGATGATTATTTGAGAGCTGAAGGAGTAAAGCCCAACACTCAAGTTCTTACTTTATCAAAAAAAATAACTCTCAAGTTATTAAGTTAATCAGCAACCAATTTAAAAAAACTAAACAGAAACTAGTACTATTCTTTCCCATTTCCCTGGCCTAGCCTTGTGGTCCCCATCAGTTTTTAACTTTATATTAGGAGGCAAATAGCTTTTTATCATTTTATACATGTTTTGGTAAATGCTTTTCATGCATCAGTTTGAAGGTTGGCAACTACATTGAAGATGAATGAGGGTGATTATTAGAGAGCTGAAGGAGTAAAGCCCAACACTCAAGTTATTACTTTATCAAAAAAAAAAAGAGATAACTCTCAAGTTATTAAGTTAATCAGCAACCAATTTAAAAACTAAGCAGAAACTAGTACTATTCTTTCCCATTGCCCTGGCCTGCCTTGTGGTCCCCATCAGTTTCTAACTTTATATTAGGAGGCAAATAGCTTTTTGTCATTTTATACATGTTTTGATGAAGAGTCAAGATTATCTAATTTCCACCACAACAATCTACCAAACTCCTTCCTTGGAGTAGACTAAAAGTTATATGCATCGAACTCAAAGATTTAACATGAATTGCAACTTTGGCGTTTTCCTACATTAAACCAAATATCTCGTCTCTGAAATTGAAGTATTGGTATTTGTAGTTGCAAGATCATAGAAGGTCACCAGCAAGTGAATCTGAGGTTAAGTTTCAGCTTTCGACACTTACTTTAGAGCCAATGTTGAGGTCAATGGCTTACATCAATGAACAGCTCTCTGCCCCTGCTAATAGGGTGGCTGTCATTAATTTGAAGGTATGAGTATTACAAAATAAATGAAATATGTTTCTATTGATTGAAAATCTTATTGTGTGTGTTTCCATACAGCTTCAAGATACAGATACTAGTTCAGGAGAATCTGAGGTGAAGTTTCAGGTGTCTAGGGACACTTTAGGTGCCATGTTGAGATCAATGGCTTATATCCGTGAGCAGCTCTCTAACTCTAATGCGGTAAGCTTTCCGCCATGTTCATTTATATATGTATTATATATATACACTCTAGTGGATGTCAGATGTGTGATGTGTTTTTTTTATACAGTATTGAAATGGATGTTAGTAGGAGAATATATTCCTAGCCTCTCCTAGGAGAATATATTCCTAGCCTCTCCTTTCTCTTTCTCTTATATAGTATTAGGGTGTGTTTGGTGTGACATTAGATTGGGACTAGAGTACCTATTTCCTGGCAACAAAAATGGATTTTGTATCGGGAGATCATACTGCTGTCTGTCGATCTTAAGAGCCTACTTGTCAATTCTACCCTTGATTATAATTTCATTTTGGACATTTTATTTGGGACGGATGGAGTAATAAAGAAATATGATTGGGTTTGTGGGTATTATACATGAATATGTGTTTTGCAGGCTGAATCAGCATCGGAGATTCCTTCAAAGAGACCAAGAAAAGAGAGAACCAATTAATGGTTAGCTTCTTCATCTTCAAGTAATATATTGTTGGTTTCGGATGGATGGATGGATGGATGGATGTGTACAAGAAGTAAAGGTAGCAAAGATCGATTTCAGTTAATGTTAGGTTGAGATAGAGAGAAAGAAAGAAAGAAAGATAAGAAGAAGGTTGTTGGTGGGATGAGTGAATTTTCTTGATTAGTTTCCATTGCATCTGTTTGCTCTGCTCTGCTGTGATTTTATTATTATTATTATTATTTGTATATAAATATACTTTTTTGATTGTTGATAATAGTTAGTTGGTAATGAAATTGTTTCATTATTTGTCATTTTAAAAACCAATCTGTTTCATTTAATTGGTTTTTATGTATTAAATTTATAATCTAATTTTGCAATTAAATTTCATAACCAATTCTTCGGAGATTTCGGATAAAATTTTACTTCATATGAAGAAAGTAGAGAATTATTTCAATTTCATTTTATGGTTCAAGCCACAAACAATAAACTAGTGTTGTCTTGGTTTTAGACCGTCTAATTTAAAATGCAAACACTAATCCTTTTCTATATGTTACACCATTTTTATACTAAGCCTATTTTAAATATTTACTTTTTTTTATTTTGTCATATATATATATATATATATATATGGGTCGTTCAAGGGAGAACTGGTTAGTTTGTGGTAATTGTGAGATCCAATCTCAACCACAAATCAATAGATAAATTAGGAAATTTTTAATTTTGGTAATTTTTAATTAAAATTTTAATGCAAGGGTATTTTAGGTATTTTCTCTCCTCTCTTCTCTCTCCGTCCCCGTCTTCCGGCCACCGTCCTCCGGCTTTCGGCCACCATCCTCCGGTGATACCACAGTGTGATACTCAAGCACATATAAGATGCATTGTGATACCACTGTGTTACATATCCGATCGACCGCACATATGACCACAGTGTGATACCCAATCACATATATGATGCATTATGATACCACTGTGGTATCACCTGAGGACGGTGGTCGGAGGCCGGGGGACGGAGAGAGAAGAGAGGATAGAGGAGAGAGGAGAGAAAATACCTAAAATACCCTTGAATTAAAATTTTAATTAAAAATTACCAAAATTTTCTAATTTATCTATTGATTTGTGGTTGAGATTGGACCTCACGGTTACCACAAACTAATTAGTTCTCATTTAATTAAGCCCCTATCTATATATATATATATAGAGAGAGAGAGAGAGAGAGAGAGAGATTGGTTCAAATACTAACCAAAACTATTGTGCAAACTATGCTAACCAACATCAACCAATCATGTTCCATCTTTTAGTTAGGTTCAAATGTAACTCACATATTAATTGTAAGGGTATTTAGGTAATTTATCATTCTTATGTAACTCCCAAATATTTTAATTGGGAGTTACAAATCTTAAAATATCACTAATTGATCTTCATGTAATAATGACATGAAGTTTCACATGTGTTCATCTTAYTRAATTTTACATTTATTCTTCCTATAATGGTTTTGATATTGTAAATTTGAAAAAAGTCCCTTTTGTAAAGATTACGTTATAGTCCGATTAATATGGATAATCATAGAGTAAAAGGATCGACGACAATGAGAATGAAAAAGCTAAAAGCGTCTACGAATACATTCGGAATTCGAATTCCGAAAGTGAAGAAAATGATCAATAAGGGTCCCAATATGAACATACGATAGCTACGAACACGCTAATATGAACATGCCTACATTAAAGATTTGAGTTCGAGATGACAAACAATCATTCTTCACTAAGTTTTGAATTTCAGTAAATCCACATCTTGCTCTTTTTAATTATCTACATTGTGTAATAATAGTTTTAGTGTTAAAGAATAACTACGTAGGGGTTGTTCATTATGTTCATTAAAGATTTGACTTCGGGATGACAAACAATATACATTCTTTACTAAGTTTTCAATTTCAGTAAATTAACATCATTGTTGCTTTTTTTAATTATCTACTTTGTGTAATAATAGTTTTAGTTTTGTTACTGTTTTATGTCATATAGCACAAATCATATAATGCTTATATAGGGGTTGTTCATTATGTTCACTGTGCCATATTACTTGATCACACACATAGCGATTACATTTTTCATACTATGAYGCATTAAGACATTTGTGCACAGACACACATATATTAACAGATATCAAATCAGCACAAATAACACAGACGTAGACGTTGGGATTCGTTACTGTTTTATGTCATATTGCTAATGTTCATTAGGTTCACAAATCCAAACTAGTATGTATTTGTGAAGTGTTGCGTGTGTGATGTTCATTAGGTTCACAAATCCAAACTTGTATGCATTTCGCCAAAATCATCCATCGTTTTGATGAATATTATGAACCAGATTTTTCGCTAATGATATACACTATTGATCGTATAGATTGGCAGTTTCGTAGTTCATTGGAGGTTACAAAATCGTCTGAATAATATAGGTTCACGATGTGATGCGATTTTTTTACAAAATTACCCTTTGAACAGTTGTTCATAGACATCTCATTTAATACATTAATTAAATGATTATTTTTGTAGTCTCATTTAATAAGGACCGTTTGATGAGAAAATGAATGATCAAGATCGGTTAGCATAGTTTGCACAATAGTTTGGGTTAGTATTTGAACCAGCCCCTATATATATATATATATATATATATATATATATATATATGCGGGATCAAATGAAAACCGTCTAATTTTTAAAAACCGTGTAAACTAATTTCGACCAATAGGAAAAAAAATTCTTAATTAAATTTAATCATTAAGGGTAGATTTGTTATTTACATTGTTTTCTATTAAATATGAAAGTTATTAATAAATCTTAATTAAGGTAACATAATAAAAGAAATTTTATAAATGGTAATATTTAAATTAGAATTTTAAAAATTGAATATTGTTATTTGGACATACCTGGACAGAGATTGTTTGTCAGGGACTGCAACATACCTGGACATCCTTTTCATGAGATTGTTGATGATGTCTTCGATAATAGGCTTATGACTAGACTTGGATCGCTGAATGGCTTGCCTGATCTACATCCATTCGCTGTATCCATAGTGGCTAAGGTAGGAAGGGTACTCGGTAATGGCGCTGAGATTGTCCCTGGTGATGAGCATTGAGACAAGAGTTCCACCGTCTTTGGATCGTCCACTGATGTTGACGCTCTTGATCGGGTGAGAACTAGTTCTCTTCTTCAGCCTTGCTTCGCTCCAGCAATTGTCCCGCTCAGCCAATTTCAGATTTTTCTCATGCTCAGCTTCTGTAAGAGAAAGTAACTTAGCTTGGGCTTGGACAACGTTCAACTTCTTTTTGGACTTTCTCTTTGGGAGAATCTTTTCAACTAGTGACTTGGCCAGCTTTAGGCTGTTTTTAGTCTGCTTCTTCTGAAGCTCTAGCTCTTCTTCAGCCTTTAACGCCTCGAGTCTTTCAGCTTCTGAAAGGAAGTCAAACTCACCACCACTAGAGGTATGAAGAGGGATTTTTACTCTAGTCTGGTCGAATGACTCCTTAAGTTGAGCCATCTACTGGTCGGTAGGAGTACTAGAGATAGGGTTTTCAGGGACCCACTCTAGTCGACCGCAGGTAGTAGAGGGAATATGAAGTTGATATAGTGAAGTGACCACTACCTGAGAGGTAGAATCTTCAAATAAGGGTTGAGGGTTTTTGAAAAGTACCTTCAGGTTCCCTTCTTCAGCGACACATTTGCCTTTCGACTTAGGGTCCTAGTTCTTTGACGGGGAGGACTCTTTTTTCCTTTGCTCTCCCTGGGATGCAGAATCCCTAAGGGCGACTCCTTTGGTGGCGGTTGTTGGTCGTTGATACTGAATGGTGAAGTCATCTTCATCATCGTCGTCATCATCACTATCGAGGTCACTGCCGGAGTCTGGAAGGTCAGGTTCGTCATCTTCATCATCATCATCACCAGCAACAGGTGCAGAGGTGATGGGAAGGTCATCATCCTTAAGGATGGCATCAACTTCCTCAGCTATAACAGCTTCACCGGAGGTTGGGATTGCTTGGGCAATCTCAGCTTTAGCTTCAGCTCTAGGAGCTTCAGCTTCAACTTTAAGGATTGCTGGAGTAGCAGATGGTCCAGCAGCGTTGAACCTCATCTCCCCCTCTCTGGCTAAGACTTGAGAGTATAGGCCAGAGAGTTCGTCCATGTGCTGATGCTGGAGAACCATCATTTCTTCTAGCCGCGACAAAGCGCTAGCTAGAGTTGTCGTTGCTTCGTGTGTCTCATTAAGTTGAGCGTGATCATCAGCAGTGAAAAAAGGCGGGATCACTAGTGCTGGTTGACGGACAACATCCAGGATCTGCTGGAGAAGCTCTGTCTGCTGGAGAGACTGAGCCTGAGCGTCATCAGCCCTGCTGAATAGAACAACGATGGCTTCAGCGTTGGCTCAAACAGCCTCATGAAGAGTCGAGAGCTGACTCCTAACTTCTTGAACATCAGCTTTGACAGTTGAGAGGTCCAATCAAGATCTGCTTTGCGAGGCATTTCTCGATGAACTTCAGACATTTTGCAGAAGATGGTATCGACGGCTGGGAGGAGAAGCTTGACATCAGAAGCCATGTCATAATACTCGTCATATTCGTCAATCGGCCATCCTCATCCTCATCCTCGTCAATGGCGTCATCCACAGAAGGACTTGTAAGAGAATGAGAGTGAGCTAAGAGAGTCTCAGGATTAGAAGAACTGAAAGGATAGGAAGATGGAATACCTGAGGGGCCATCAGTTACATCCAAAGGATCTTGCTCAATGATGCCCTCGAGAGGATGATCATATGTATGTTGAGGAGCCTCGAAAGGAGCAACCTCAGGTCCAGTGGTGTGTGTTTCATCATCAGGGAGGACATTCACTGATGAGTCATAAACACGTGTAGTGACCAAAGAAGGAGGAGAAGAGAAAACGGTTGAGAAGATTTGTGGGTGTTCAGCGGTGATGGCGCTGATATTCACACCTTCAGTGATTTGAGTCACTGAGGCAGTTGGGGTAGGTACCACTGATACGATAGTGATTTCAGGGATCACTGAAGAGCTAGGGAGGGTAGCTGAATGTGCCTCGAGGTTAAGGCTAGTTTCAATAGCTGAAACCTGTCGAGAGGTCTCAGCCAGAGATGTAGCTATCCCTTTTTTGGCCTTATTGGCTCTCTGAGGAGAACCAAGAGTTGGTTGAGAATGTCGTTTTGAAGGGGTTTTGGTGGCTGGGCTAGACGCAGGGGGTTTTCCTTTGTCTTGACCACCGGAGGAGAGGAAGGAGAGAAGGGCACTATAGAAGAAAGTGCAACGTCTCCTTCCCTCAGCTTGTGATCCAGAATCTTGGATCCAAACCTACATACCTGGAGGTTTCCTTCCTTGGAATATTTTTCTGCAAATATCTTTGCAAAAACCATGGATAGGAACCTGGTGTATGGTACTACCTTTTCTCGATGGTGCTTGTTCAGCTTTTGCACCAGGTCATCCAAAATAACCGCAACATAATTTATACTGCGATGCTGAATTGCAGATACTCCAATTGTTAAGGCGACTCTGGAGGCCTGGTCTTGTCCTCCAGTCTTTCCACCCATCGACTGGATGAAGTGAGAAAACAGGTATTGCCAAATCCCTGACATCTTATTTTTCTCAATCTTTGACAAGGACTTCATGGGAGCATTTGAGTCCTTCTTCATTGGCCATTGGTAGCTATTGGCATCGAGACATTGAATGATCTCGCCAGTGGAGGCGAAGCGCAGTCCTCATGGTGTTGACTCTGAAGTTCACGGTCATGCAGTTGAACGTGAAGGTAATCTTCACTTGGTGACCATTTTTGTCTTCGAGTTCCACCACTTCAGCAGTGAACCAGAACTGCTGAAGGGCTTCTTTAACCATGATGGGCTCATGGTTAAGAGCAAAAGCAAGTGACGACCGTTTGAGGAAGTCAGCAGCTTCCTTGTAGAAGGCTTTGTTTGAAGGGATCTCTAACAAGGCAACATGATTGTTGGCCTTGAAAGATACTTCATCGATTGAGAAGCCTACATTCTTGGCAGCCATCTGTTTTTAGTAGAAAAAATAAGATACAAAACAGGATTAATGAAACCAAGAGATGCGTATAGTTTAAGTTTTGAACAAGAAAAACTTCTTTTGAAAAATCCTTGAAGAAGAATTAGGGTTTTTCAAGTAGAATGTGTTTGATGAAATATGATTATATCCCAGAAGAAGGTTGAGTTTATAATCATTAATATTTGTTTTTAAGATAACAAAGTTCTTAAAACTTCAAACATTTGTTTCATAAAAGAAAAGAAGAATAAGAAAAGAAATAGTGTATCGACCTTAGTTTGTTTCAGGAGGAAGGTCGAAGAATAAATTTTTGAAGGTTGTTCGTGCTTGCAAAATGACAGAGGTTCGTCTTGATCTTTCGAAAGCGTAAAGAAATATGTGAGGGAAAAGTCTTATATTTATAAGTAGGAGGAGAGAGAGTGTGGATAGGAGAGAAAAAAGACGATGGTTGAGAAAAAAGACCATGATGAAAAAGATGGCACGTTATCATCCATAATTGGATGGCATTTAATGAGGTAGCGTATGACAGTCCTTTTTGCACGTCTCAAAACGTTGCACATTGTAAATAAAAAATGTCGTCATAAAGACGGTTTATTAACTTTTTCTTTTAAAAACGAAAATGTTTTTAAGGAAACGAAAAGTCATTTAGTGTTGAAAGAAACACTGAAAAGACCTTTTATAACTTTAAGATCACTGAAGAGAGAAATACTTCAGTGATAGTATTAAGACATCAGTGTCAGTGATAAGAGAATCACTGAATCTGACATTTAAAAAACATTTGAATCACTGAATAGGAAAGGTTCAGTGATCATTTAGATTTTCAAGAAAAGATAAGTATATGAGAGATATACTTATCAAAACGTTCAGTGAGTACAAGAATCACTGAAACACATCTTTTAAAACAAAATTGATCACTGAAGGAAGAAAGCTTCAGTGACAGGTTTAAGTATTTAAGAAAAAAGAATAAGTAAACATACCTTAGAGAGAGTAGATATATTTGCTCAAGAGTTCAGTGACAGAGGTAGAGCACTGAATCGTTTCACTTACTGATCGATGTTAATAACTGAATAAAATTATTCTTCAGCGTTTAGCATCCCCAGTTCGCTGATCAAGATGTTAAATCTTGTCTCATCAAGAGGCTTGGTGAAAAGGTCAGCGAGCTGGTAATCAGTTGRAACGAAGTGAAGTTCAATGTCACCATTCATAACATGATCTCTGATAAAATGATATCGGATCTCTATATGTTTGGTCTTGGAGTGAATGACAGTGTTATTTGCAATTGCAATAGCACTAGTGCTATTACAATAGATAGGAACTTTTGAAAACTTAAGATCGTAGTCTTTCAGTTGGTTTTTCATCCAAAGAATTTGAGCACAACAGCTACCAGCAGCTACATATTCAGCTTCAACGGTTGATATGGACACTGAGTTTTGCTTTTTACTTGTCCAGCTCACCAACTTTCCACCTAAAAGCTGACAGCCTCCAGTGGTGTTTTTTCTATCAATTTTGCAACCTGCAAAATCACTATCCGAATAACCTATTAGGTCAAAACCTGAACTTTTAGGGTACCAGAGACCCAAGTTAGGAGTTCCCTTAAGATATCTGAAGATTCGTTTTACAACAATCAGATAGGATTCCTTAGGTTCAAATTGATATTGTGCACATAAGCAAGTAGAATACATGATATCTGGTTAATTAGCTGTAAGATACAGTAGGGACCCGATCATTCCTCTATACACAGTTACATTTACAGGCTTTCCATTTGGATCCTTGTTGAGAGAGGGTGGAGTTGCAATTGGAGTCTTCATAGATGAACTATTAGATAGATCAAACTTCTTCAGCATGTCACGAATATACTTACTTTGACTGATAAAGATACCTTTATCTGACTGTTTGATCTGGAGACCTAAAAAGAAGGTTAGTTMTCCCATCATGCTCATTTGATATTCTTTCTTCATGCAATCAGCGAAACGAAAACACAAAAAAGGATTAGTGGAACCAAATATAATATCATCGACATAAATTTGGACTAGAATGATGTGAGTTTTAACTTTCCTAAGAAATAAGGTCTGGTCAATCTTTCCACGAGAAAATTTCTCAGAGATGAGAAACGAGGAAAGGTATCATACCAGGCATGAGGAGCCTTATCCAAACGATAAACATGGTTTGGATACTTAGGGTCAAGAAACCCTGGAGGTTGTTCAACATAAACTTCCTCTTGAAATTTCCCATTAAGGAAAGCGCCCCTTACATTTATTTGGTAGACTTTAAAGTCTCTATGGTCAGCAAAGGCTAGGAAGAGTCGAATTTCTTCGAGTCTAGCCACTGGTGCGAAGGCTTCGTCATAGTCGATYCCTTCTTCTTGTCTATAACCCTGAGCAACAAGTCGAGCCTTGTTACGGGTTACCACACCTTCTTCATCCAACTTGTTGCAATAGACCCACTTGGTGCCTATCACTATTTTGTCAGAAGGACGTGGGACAAGGTACCATACTTTGTTCATATCAAACTCAATGAGCTCCTCTTGTATGGCAAGGACCCAACTAGGGTCTGAGATAGCATCATTGATTTTCTTAGGTTCAACTAAGGAAAGAAAGTTGACAAATAGAAAGATATTACCTAGACCACGACGAGTCTTGATACCTGCATCTTGATCACCAAGAACTTGAGGAATTGGATGGTCTAAGCTGAGCTGGTAGAGGATTATCATCTGAGTATGGAAGTTCAGAAACAGAAGATGAGGCTTCAGCTGCAGTGTCTTCAGCAATAGGAACATTTGCTAAAGGAGCCTCAGATTCAGCGACTGAAACAAGTTCAGATGTTGAAGACATTTCATTCACTGATTGATCAGTGTTTAAAGTAGGAGGAACACAGCTAACGGGCACAACAGCGATCTCTGAAGAAGATATGTTGGAGTGACTAGGTGCAACTAGAATAATAAATGGATCATCTTCAGTTTCAGGGGCTTTAGTGTTGAGAGGAACGTTGAAGGAAGCTTCAAGTTGTCCATAGTGAAAGAACAACCAGTTTTCTGATTCATCATCATAATTTAAGATGGGTTTTGAATTAGCTGATTGAGATTCATCAAAGGTGACATGGATAGTTGTTTCTATTGTCTGTATTCGTTTGATGAATACTCTGAAGGCTTTTAGATACTAAAGAATATCCAAGAAAGATTCCTTCATCAGCTTTGAGGTTGAACTTTCCGAGTTGGTCACGTTTGTTAAGAATATAACAAGTGCAACCAAAGATGTGTAGAAAGCTAATAGATGGCTTTCTTCCATGGAAAAGTTCATAAGTTGTCTTCTTGAACCTCTTGACGATCAGCGATTGATTTTGAGTAAAACAAGCGGTGTTGACAGCTTCAGCCCAAAAATGAGTAGGGAGATGGGATTCGTTGAGCATTGATCGAGCAGCCTCTATGATTGTTCGATTTCTTCTTTCAGATACCCCATTTTGCTGAGGAGTTCTCACTGAAGAAAAGTTGTGAGAAATTCCATTGTCCTCAAAGAAGTTATCCATAGTATTGTTTTTGAATTCAGGATCATGGTCACTTCTAATAGATCTTACTTTAATGTTATTAAGTACTTCTATTTTCTTGATGAAGAAATGATATCTTCAGGTGCTTCATCTTTGGATCTGAGAAAGAAGATCCATGTGTACCTGGAATACTCATCAACAATGACGAGTGTATACTTCTTTCCAGCTATAGATTTCACGTTGACTGGACCAAAAAGATCCATGTGCAGTAGCTGAAGAGGCACAATCACTGAAGAGATTTACTTTGACTTAAAGCTTGCTCTTGTGTGTTTTCCTTTTTCACATGTTGAGCAAAGAGATTCCATTGCAAAGGAGTGTTGAGGAAGACCAGTGACAAGATCATTTCTAGACAACTCACTGAGTGTCTTGAAATTAATATGAGAAAGTCGTTTGTGCCATAGCCAGTTGATATATGATGAGGCTTTAGAGAAGAAACAGTTGTTCTCAGTGATAGTAGAATCCATATTGATGATATAGACATTCTCCAAGCGAGAACCGGTCAAGGAAACCTTATTATCTTTGTTGTAGATGCAACATGAATTCTCAGAGAATTTTACTGTGTAGTCTATGTCACACAGTTGACTGATGCTGAGGAGGTTATGCTTCAGTCCTTCAATGTATGCAACTCATTTGAACGTGGTTGCACCATTGGTTAATATACCAGAACCTCTAGTATATTCTTTTCCATTTCCTCCAAAAGTCACGGAAGGTCCTCTTTCTTCCTCGTAATTGATTAGCAGGGTTTTGTCTCCAGCCATATGCCTTGAGCATCCACTATCTAGATACCATATGCCTTTGACATCCTGAGCAGGAGAAGAGGATGAGGGATCATTTGAAGTAGATGTCTCTGAAGCTTCTTCTTTGACATCCTTGGCCATTAAGCAAAGATAGGCCGCATCTTCCTCATAAGATGAATCAGCCCAATCATGCTCTTCAGCGATAAGACCCTTGGCCTTTCGCTGGTGATTCTTCATCTTCTTGTACTTCTCCTTCAACTTCAAGTATTTGTCATCCCTGGACCTGAAGGAGGATGGGGTTTTGGAAGATGGCGTCGCAGTCTACTTTGATCTACATTCACCTGCAAAGTGACCAGTGCGGTGACAATTGTAACAGATCGCTGAAGCCTTGTCTATTTAAACAGACTTTGGTTTTTCCTTTAAGGTCAGCGAGGGAGATCTGCGTAAGTTGCTTTTGCTGGCGAATCTCCTAAAAGATTTAGTCAAAAGCGCCAGGGATTCATTAAAATCTGTAAGATCAGATTCTGATGCATCCTCAGAGTTAGTAGAGTCTAACTCTGTAATTACAACAGGAGCAAGAGAGGAAGAAAAAGAAGAAGAAGGGGTTTTAGTTGAAGCATCTTCATAGATCAAAGCTAATGGAGAGCTTATCATTTATCTGGAATCTTTGATTATATTCCTTTTCAACTGACGAGATTGCTCATGATTGAGCAGGATCCCGTAAAGAGTAGAAAGAGAGAGAAAGATGACATGTTATTGGACATCTTAAGACACATGGAATAAGTGTCCCAAGATTCAGGAAGACATTCTAAAAACTTAGTTAAAGTTTTAGAATTAGAATATTCCCTGCATATAGTCATATGATCAATAAGAAGACAATTAAAACGTTGCTCATTCTTTCCACAGAGAAAGCTTTCATATTGCCTTAAAACGTTGCTCATTCTTTCCACAGAGAAAGCTTTCATATTGCCTTAGTAAATTAATCTTCCTTGATTCTTGAACCTAAGAGGTTCCTTCATATTGAACACAATGGATTTGGATTTCTGAGTTTCATCACTGAGTGATAAACCTCGTCAGGAAGAGACATATCTATTATAGACCTAGCACGAGTGTCTATAGCTATTTTCTTCTTGTCTCCATCGCTCCACTGGTGAGGGAGCTTTGGAATCTGTCGTTCCAGAATTGCAGCAGTCGTAGTTGTTTCAGGCACAGCCGGAGAAATAGCAAATGGTACATATGGTTCATTTTCTATGTAGTGTGGAATTTCAGGATCCACACCTTCCAGAAATAGGGACATCCGATTCTTCCAGAGACTAAAGTTGTCTCGGATGAATCGGGGAGGTTTGGCAAGAGAGTCATTGTCTTGAAAGTGTGTGTTTGTGTTTTGTAAAGCCATTTTAAAAGCAATAAAATTATCTAAAGAAGGAGATAATATAATGCAGAAAAACAACCAAACAACTAGAGAAGATAGAACACTGCTCTAATACTACTTGTTGGTCCCGTTAGGGTCTACAAGATGTGTATAACAGTTTGTAGAAGGAGGGGGATGAATACAAACACAACATTTTCAAATTTAAAATATATATTGATAAGAGAAGATCAATACATATTTTACAAGATTATTTGCGGAAAGATAAGGTAGACAAAACCTATCTAAACAATCTAAAGTTTACACACTAAATCTTAGCAACTAAAGAAAAGATTTGTTGTTAAAGAAATAGAAGAAAGTAAGTTCTATCTGAGAGAGAACTTGTTTAGAATACAATAAAAGAGATTCTAACTTGCTCTTGAAGATGAGCGTATTTGTTCTTAGATGTGTGTGTTCTTTTACTTAAGCGTAAGTAAGCT
>NW_020202222.1:0-550 GCF_001531365.2 Cynara cardunculus var. scolymus
ATATAATGGGCAGTGTAACTGCAAGTGAGATGGCGGTGTAACCGCGAGAGTGATATGATGGCGGTGTAACCGCGAGAGTGATATAATGGGCGGTGTAACCGCAAGGGAGATGGCGGTGTAACCGCGAGAGTGATATAATGGCGGTGTAACCGCGAGTGAGAAAGAGATATTAGAATGAGATGGCGGTGTAATCCACGGGAAACATAAATATACTTATGTTTCGGAACAGGTTTGATTCTAAACTGAATGTTTGGAATATATATTGTTGTATGATATGATACACTCACTAGACCTTTTGGTCTAACGCTCAGCTGTTGGATTAACCTGTTTTGCAGGACAGCATGCTCTGAGAGATAAAGGCATGGGAAAAGTCTAATTGTTGATATTAGCTTGTTATGCATATGTATTAAAGATACATTTTGATAATTCATGTTTTGTAATAATACTATTTTAGTATTATGAGAATGATGATGTGAATTATATGTATTTGAGATGTGAGGGTTGTTACAATCAATAATAAGTATCCTCTACCAAGAATTGATGATTTGTT
>NW_020202222.1:4475-14044 GCF_001531365.2 Cynara cardunculus var. scolymus
AGATCATCATACCTCACAGGATAAAGGAAAGGGAAAAGTTTAGTGTTGATGCCATTTTGTTTACTCATATATGTATTAAAGAAAGTTTTTATTAGTCCATGTTTTGTAACAATACTATTTTTAGTATTATGAGTATGATGATGTGAATTATCTGTACATGGGCTATATGGGTTGTTACAATTAGTATATTAGGGAATCAAGAAACTAGAGATTGAATATAACGAGAATGACACATTCAATGTCTCGTGTTCAACCTGGACATCAAGGACAAAAGAATTAAATATGTAAAACTAAAATTGACTACAAACCTGTATCACCAATTCTCGTCATTTGGGTAATGATGATGTATTGCTAGATACCGCTCATCGTTTATAACTATAACTATGAGATTTATATTTATTGCCAACATGTCGAGAACCCATTGGGTCACATGCTTTGAACATATTCGAATAAGGAGTTTCAATAATTAAAATGTTTAATTATCATTTCTGATTTGTATCGATTTTATCTGATTAAATAAAATCAGATATTATTTATGTTGGACATAAATAAAGATGACTAAGGATGGCTTTGTAAGAGAGTGATGGTGCATGGAAGGTCTTACACTCAAGCATGGTGGAGGCATGGTGGAAGTATGGTGATGGTTAGGCCATAGATCCCATGTCCATATAAAATGTATGACTTTTTTTATGCTAGAGAGTTTTTTGGTCTTGCATTTTTTCTCTCCTAAAAACCACCTACAACAATATGCTCCCTTTTCTTTCTAAGTTTTGAAACCGTGACTAGCATCACGAGAAGGCAAAGGATTCGGATTGATCGCGTGGATACCGTGGAGGCATCAAGTTTTGTTTGTTGCTGTGATCCAAAGTTTTGCTAACTGTGAGGTATAATTTCGAAACACCCGATTTATTCCGGTTCGTATGGGTCCTTGGAGGGTTACGGTTTTATTTTCCGTTGTGCTTGAGATCCCATAATCCAACAAGATCAACAACAGAGAACAATTTTCGTGATCAGAATAGCAATCATGTTGTCCATAAATGTATTGAATGTGTCTCTCAATATCAGATTAAGTTTATAGCGACAGTTGAATCAACCTGCTTCCTTCTTATTAATCATCCAACAAACCTGTACCTGTTTGCATTCCCTTCAATATGCAGTCTTTAATCCAAAAGAGTGGTAACCTGTTGACTCCCTTCGATGCAGACTCTAATGTTTGATCAAATTGAAGTTCTTCTACAATCTGCTCATTGATTCTGTTTCCAATTAGAGATGTTCCCTTCACCTGTTATCAGTCGAGGAGTAGAGTAATAAAGGAACTTAATCCAGACAGAAAATCTGATTATCACAGCTCTTTGATAGATCTAACAGACTAAGCAGTAAATCAACAAGATACGATGTTATGTGGCATCCATCAACATTCATACGCTTTGTAAGATGAGGGAATGAGTAGCCATCTACAATTATTGTTCCCTTGTCTCAATATCCCTCTGCTTCCCACTCTACAAAACCGTAAATCAACAAGATCTTGTGATTAAATTACAAAAACAATACAAAAACAGTACAAAACAAAACAACCAGGTAACTATTGCTTGTTTGAGGGCCTTGCAAATAGAATCCCTTTTTTTGTATGCAGGTTCTTATTAGTTTTCAATCGATTCAACAGCTGTTGTGTTCGTGTATAACCTTAAATACGAACGACTGGGTAAGATTGATGAACGAGATATACCAAATCCAGGAAAGGCTGTACGATTTTCAGGAGTCTGATCACCATATAACCAAACTATTTATAGAAGATCGATTAGACTTTGTGCGATAAAGACACTAAATCGCTCAAACATGATCCTTGATCAATCAAGCCTATTATCTAAATCGCTCAAACAATCAGCGATTTACTCTTTAAATCGCTCAATCTTCAAGACCTGTTTAAACCATTCTATAAAATTCACAAATTCACCATTGAGCAATTTACATAGAAAAATTACAAATTGGACAACTTTTTGATTGCAATCGAACAGGCCCTGTGACGAATTGCCTAAATCGCTCAAACAGCCTGTGATTAAGTCTCTTATCCGATCAATCAATCTGCTATATAATTCCTAAATCGATTAAGCAGTGATCGATGAACACATTAAATCGGTTAAACAGTGACTGATAGTCTGTAAATCGCTAAAACAAATTCCCCTGAATCGCTAAATCTGAAACCTGTTGAACCTAGTCTGCAAAAGCTGTGACCGATTTCACTCTTGATCGCGTGCGATTTAATCCTTATCCGCTCAAACCTTGAGCGATTTGCACCCTAAATCGTTCATAGCCTGGGCGATTTACGACTTATCCGCTCATAATTCGAGATGTAGCAAACGATTTAAAGATATCCTTAAGTTCGATTCAGATGAAGATGAAGCAGTTTAGTCTGATGAGCGATTAAACTTGAATCGGTATGAGATGAGGTCTTCGATTTAAGAATAAATCGAACAATGAAGTACACAATCGATTTAGGATAAATCGGACAAACTGAGCCTTGACCAGCGATAATCCAGATGGGCCTGAAATGGGCCTTAAGCGATTTAAACCCAAAAACACAAAACTAACAAAAACTTTTTAAAAAAATGGATCAAAAACACTGGATAAAAAAAATCAAGAACACGAAAAAAAAAATTAAAACTCTAAAAGAATTAAAACTTGAAAGAAAAATGATCAAATCACAAAAATTTGTGAATAACAAAGATTCACAATGAATTTCCGAGCAAATTGATCACGGTTTTAACACGAAAACACAAGAAAAAAATTAAACTTTTCGGATCAAACTTTAAAAAAATTAAGAACACGAAGAACACCAAAAAAATCCAGAAAAAAATCTTCAAAAAATCTTTAAAAAAATTGATTTCTTCTTCGAGATTTCTTGCAATTTCGGCTCTGATGCCAATTGTAAGTCCCTAATATGATCAATCTTCATGAATCTTCAATAAATCCATGGCAATCTTCAAGAACATCAAGAACATTATGAAGGATATTTGAGAGAGAAAGTCAAACATTCAAAGGATGGTCAAACTCTATTATACGTAATCTGATTTTTACAATAAGCATCCTACTAAAATTACAAGCACCTCACCCTTTATATAGAGTCAAACTTCTAAACAAAGTCAAAGTCAAACTATCCTATGAAAAGTCAAACATGATGACTTTAATACAATTATAGACAAAATTAACTTTCAAGGCAAATACAATTTAATACTGATTTTCAGTCCTTACACATATTAAAAATAACATATTACAAACATATTAAAAATTTATTAATAACCAAAAATCTGAATTTTTTTAATGGAACCGGCCTTGACCAGTTTTGGGACCTGAACCAGGACTGGATTGCTTAACTGGTTACAAGTAAGCTTGATCGGTTACAACGTATTTCACCGGAACCGGAACCGGTTACGACGGGACCGGTTACCACCGGTTTTTGTCTTGATTAGGACCGGTAGGGACCGGCCTGGGACCGGATTTTGGCCATCTCTACATCAAACAATTCACTCTCAGATTTACGAAGTTTCTCTGTGAGCTCTTCAATCTGTTATTTGTCTTTTCTGGAGAATTCCTTACAGCTCTCAGTTCAAAATCAGCTTTATGAAGTTTATTGACTAAATCTTGTTTTATCTTGTTTGAACTTCTTATTTCATCATCTAACTCTTTCCTTTCAGAGTCCAAAGTTTTCTCAAGTTTACTAATCCTATGCATGAAATCTTCTTCAATACTTTCTCTGGTTGCTTTATTATCTCTTTTTAAATCTTTAACAAGATCCTCGTTAAGAAAATTCTCACGAAACATATTCACATATTTCTCTTTATAATCATACAAACTTTCTATAATTCATAAATCTTGTCTTTTAGCTCTTTGTTCTCCTTCTCAAAGAATGATGTCATTTAAAAATCAAAGATTGACCAAAGAATCTATGCAGTATATGAAATCGATCAAAGAAATCACAATCCAAAAATATCACACGGATAAAATCAATAATCGCAGAAATTTCTCAGAAAAAATCAAAAAAAATTGACCAGTTTGAAAAATTCTGTGAAAATAGTCAAAAAAAACTGTTAAAAACAGTCAAAAACTGTTAAAACTGTTCAAAACAGTTCACAAAATCATAAATCAGATCAAAACAATTAAAACTGCTCAAAATCAGCAATTCATTTTGAAAACAGCTAAACTGTTCAAAAATCAAATATATTGGTGAAAATAGATAAAAATGTGACATTCAGTTAAAAAACTGATCAAAATGAGAAAATATGGAATATGGACAAAATGATTTAGAAAATGACAAATTTGACTAATAAAAGCTTCAAAATCGGACAGCCTTGAAAAAAAATGCCAAGTCTTTTAGCCGAGAGACAAGTCTGGACAAGGTGGTGATCGAGGTAAGGCTAAATCGTGTGAGACTTTGGCCGAGGAAAGGTATGTAATCCGGACAAGCGGATACCGAGAAACACTTAAATCAGACAAGGCAAGTGAACGAGGAAGCCAATCCGGACAAGGTTGTGTCCGAGTTATCTCAAGTCCGCGTGACCTTGTGGCCGAGGAAGCACATAAATAGGAACCTTTATTGTGCGATGTAGCCTAGTGTCCTGGTAAAGCTGTGACCGAAGTTGCCTAAACTAGATGCGACAAATGCGACTAAGTCTTGAATCCCGGGCAAGGTTGTGTCCGAGTTTGGTGCTAATCCGGACAACCCTGTATGCGAGTTACCTTGAATCCGGCTAGGCTGTGTGCGATTTAGGCTAAAATTTGGCCAAGTCTCCAATCCGGTTAACCTATGAATGATTTAGATGGTAGTCGGATGCAATGATGCACAAATAAGTCAAGGCTATTCCCGAGAATGAGCTTGAAAATGGCTAAGTCAAGAATCCGGGTAAAGGCTGATCAAAAACACATCAAAAACACAAAAGTTTCAAACTTTTTCATCAAAATATGGATCAAAATCATATTTTTCATGAACTTTTTAAGAACACCAATTTTTTTTTTCAAAAATCACAAATCTCAACAGATCTCTCAAATGAATGATCAATTCACGAATCTATTATGTACACAATGATCATGTTTTTAACATCAAATCACAAAAAATTGAAAGATTTACGAAAAAAATTTGAAGAAAAATGAAGAACACATTAAGAACATAAGATGAATATGATGAACAGTAGATAAATTTCCAGAAAAATTTCTTCAAAAGATGATTTCTTCAAATTGATTTCACTGCATTCCAGCTCTGATACCAATTGTGTATCCCACAATATGATCAATCTTCAATAATCAACATGAATCTATGGCAAGAACATCAAGAGAGGAAAAGTCAATTAGTCAACTCTAGTATTATATCTCTCAATGTACGTATATTACGAATGAGCTCCCTTCTCTAATCTCTAACACTACAAGACAAGATAAGACCTATTTATAGGTCAACTATAAAAACTCAAGTCAAAGTCAAACACTCTAAAAATACAATATTAAACCTTTCAAGACGAATACAATTTAACGGTAAAATTCAATCCTAACATTGCATCCGCCCCTGCTTTAAGGTCACCATGCAAAAAAGCATTGTGCACATCTATTTGGTGAAGTTCCCAAGCAACAATGGCAAGAAAGACTCGAACTGTGGTCATTTTGGCAACAGGAGCAAAGGTTTCGGTGTAACCTATCCCGACTTCTTGATGATTTCCAAGGACAACTAAATGAGATTTTAGACGTCCAATGTTTCAGTTGGAAAGGTAATTGATTCGATACACCCATTGACATCCTAAAGCTCGTTTATCGAGAGGAAGAGGTTTAAGAGTCCATGTGCCATTGTCTTCCAAAGCTTGATTTCTTGTTGCATAGATTGCTTCCAATCCTTGGCTAATGACTAGAGGTGATAGCTGCAAGAAAGTGGTGTGTCCTGGAAATATTATTGCATTTTATATAATGTGCGAGAGGATACAGAGTACCTGAGGAACCGAGTGGAGGAGGTGGCGATGGATGGACTTTTTGGAACAATTGTACGACTGAGGCCCTATTTTTTTTATAGAAAAACTCTTATCAGTCTCTTATGTCTGATTTGTTAAAAGGAAAGCTCATTTAGACTGTTTGTTTTTCCAAATTTTCAAAGACACTTATGGATTATTGTCCTCTTATCTGGTAAGAGGTAAATCAACTTCTTATTTGCTTCTTATTGTTCTTCAATCCCTCAACAATGGCGTTTCTCAATCAATTAAACTTAATCAATAATTTCTCTCAATCGATCCTTACCAAATCAATCCTCACATCTCACAATTGATGTATTTTAATAAGATTTAAATGTGTTAAATATCGTTCATGACATATTTTAGTTTAAATGAATGTTAATTATAAGATTTAGATGTAAATTTCATAATGATGATGAATAAATATGTGAAATTGTATAAACTTATTTATAAATTTAACACTATAATTTTTTAATGGGTAAAATAGACAATCTAAACAAATTCAGACGTTTATCAGTTTACAAAAACAAACAGTCCTATTGAATTCAGATTTCAGATTTCAACACCACCTCTTATAAATCAGAAGTGAAATAAGATTTCAGATTTCATCACCTCTTAAAAAACAAACGCCACCATAGTCTTTCAAATAGACATAAGGAATTTTATTGCGCAAACCACAACCTAGGGGCTGATCAGTAGACGACACTGTTGATCCAAACTCTCTCAGTGATTTGATGATGACCCTACATACTTAGTAAAAAAATGTTTGTTGTAATTTTTGTTCAGTTTCAGCGATCATCTCTAAGTTAGTTCAGTGATCACTGAACATAAGTTAAATGTTTCAAAGAGTTCAGTGATCACTGAACATATGCTAAATGTTTCAAAGAACAAATATTCTCCAAAGACAAAACTCACACCAAAGGAACCTTCAACGATGTCAAAGAAGTAGTTGAAGAAATAGACATAACAATTCGTGACCTGAAGTGGATTCAGTGATAACATAATGTCTTAATCAAAGTGCGAAATCAGACTGTTTGTTTGATTCAAGCACGCACAAGTCTAAAAGTCTTGGTGAACTCGCTCACTTAGATGTTTGAGGTCCTTATCATGTTCAAAGTAGGGAAGGCCACAAGTATTTCTTTACTATTATTGATAACTTTACTCGTGGTTTTTGGATCTATATGTAACAACCCACATATTCTATATACCGATAATCCACATACATATACTCATAACACATAATGTAATATCATTTACAAAACATGTGCTAAACAAAAACACTCTTGAATACATTTATGAGCAACTAAATGTCATTCATTCTAAACTTTTCCCTTGCCTTTATCTTGCGAGGTATGATGATCTGCAAAACAAGTTAGTCCAACAACTAAGCGTTAAACCTAAAAGGTCTAGTGAGTGTATAAATCTCAAACAAATAACATACTTTTCAAACAATCAGTTCAGAATCAAACCTGTTCAGATACATATACTTATTTATTTCTCTCGCTGTTACACCACCATTACATCTCTCTCTCGCGGTTACACCGCCATTTCATCTCTCTCGCGGTTACACCGCCTTTACATCTCTCTCTTGCGGTTACACTGCCATTACATCTCTCTCGTGGTTACCCCGCCATTATATCTCTCTCACGGTTACACCGCCATTTCATCTCTCTCACGGTTACACCGCCATTACATCTCTCTCGCGATTACACGGCCATTACATCTCTCTCGCGGTTACACCGCCATTATATCTCTCTCTCGAAGTTACACCGCCATTACATCTCTCTCTCGCGGTTACACCGCCATTACATATCTCTCGCGGTTACACCAAAAATTCTAACACATTAGCCGGATTTGAAGTCCGGTCAACCTTGTCCGGACTTCAAGTCTGGACAAACACTTAGAATATCTAGAGGGTTACATCAACCATGCCTTGAGCGGTTTAACTTTAAACCGGTTAACACATGAACGATTTAAAGAGAATCCGGCTGTCCCTTTAGCGGTTTAAAAACGTATCCCTTCAACACTTGTGCGATTTAGTAGAAATCCGGTCATAACTTGTCCGGTATAGGTGGATATCCGGACAAGACTTGTCCGGTTTAGGTGGAGTCCGCAAGATACATATGATGTTCATATTAAGACGATTCAAAATAGAAATGAATTGCATGCAAATCTTTAATACTCAAGCATAAAACACTCACCTTATAATATTGATCGAATTTAAGTCTGTTATTCTCCTTCAGTCTTTACTCTCAATTGATTATGTTTTTCAAGGAAATCCAACAACTGCCTTTTTCCTTTCATATGCACTTGCTATAAATAGCAAGTGCATAAGCCGCCTCCCATCACCAATCCACACTCACATACACAAATTCGACATTTCTTCAAAACATAACTTTTCATCTACCGTAATTTCAGGTAATGGTACTGCCACATCTGGACTTATTAGACATTTCCTCAAATTCGACACATGAAACGTGTCAGGAATCCCACTTAATTCCAAAGGAAGTTCTAATTTGTAAGCCACTTCCCCAACACTTCTAATAATAGGGAATGGTCCAACATATCTTGGACTTTATTTTCTTCTTTTTTCCAAAACGTACCATTCCTTTCCAAGGTGATACTTTTAACATCACTCTATCACCTTCTTGGAATTGAATCGGCTTCCGACGTTTATCTGCATAATTTCTTTGTCTATCCTGTGCCGCTTTCATTCGTTCTCGTACTATTCCAATTTTATCTGCAGTTTGCTGAACTAACTCAGGCCCAGCTAACTGTTTTTCACTTATTTCATTCGAGCACAATGGAGTTCGACATTTTCGCCCCTACAGAACTTCGAAAGGTGCTGCCTGAATACTTGAATGGTAGCTATTGTTGTATGCAAATTCCAATAGAGCCAAATGGCTATCCCATGATCCTTCGAAATCAATTACACATGCTCTAAGCATATCTTCTAAAGTTTGGATAGTTCGTTCACTTTGTCCATCAGTCTGAGGGTGATAGGCTGTATTTAGCTTAATTTGTGAATCCATTTCTCTTTGGAAGCTCTTCCAAAACATAGAAGTGAACCGACTATCTCTATCAGAAACAATTGATAGAGGAACACCATGTCGTGTTACTACCTCATCAATGTATAATTTTGTCAATCTCTCCATCGAATATGACTCTTTCATAGGTAAGAAGTGTGCAGATTTGGATAACCGATCTACTATCACCCATATAGCATCATAATCTTTTGATGTTCTCGGTAAATTGGTTATGAAATCCATAGTGATATGTCCCCACTTCCAAACTGGAATTTCTAAAGATTGTAACTTACCATAAGGGCGCTGATGTTCAATCTTTACTTGAAGACATGTCAGGCATTGTTCAACATATTTAGCAATATCTTTCTTTATACCTGGCCACCAATAGTGTTGTTTCAAATCCCGATACATTTTATTTGTATCTGGATGAATTGCAAAACGTGACTTATGAGCCTCATTTAAAATACGTTTTCTGAGATCACCATAGCATGATACCCAAATTCTGTTCTAGAACTTCCAAAACTCTCTATCATCTTTCACAAATTCAGATATCAATCCACCT
>NW_020202222.1:14564-38451 GCF_001531365.2 Cynara cardunculus var. scolymus
GTCACTATAAACTACAAAATCTTCCATTCCATCTGGTAAAGATAGAATTGGTGCACTGCATAACTTATCCTTCAATATCTGAAAAGCCTGAGCTTGTGCTTCATCCCACTCATATTTCACATTCTTCTTGGTCAGTTTTGTTAATGGAGTAGCTATACGAGAGAAATCTTGTATAAACTTACGATAATAACCAGCCAATCCAAGAAAACTTCCGACTTCAGTTGGAGTCTTTGGAGCTTCCCATTTTTCAATAGCTTCAATCTTTTGAGTGGATCTACTTTAATCCCTTCTTTTGAGATAACATGCCCCAAAAACTAAACTTCTCGCAGCCAAAATTCACATTTTGACATCTTGGCTTACAGTTTCTCTTGTTTCAACAATTCTAGAAGTAATCTCAAATGATGTGTATGTTCTTCTTCTGACCGAGAATATATCAAAATATCATCAATGAAAACAATCACAAATTTATCAAGATAGAGACGACACACTCTATTCATCATGTCCATAAAGGCTGCAGGCGCATTTGTGAGTCCAAATGGCATAACCAGAAATTCATAATGACCATAACGTGTACGGAATGCCGTTTTCGACACATCTTCATTCCGAATTTTCAATTGATGATAACTAGACCGTAAATCAATTTTTGAAAAATAAGTAGCCTCAACCAATTGATCAAACAAATCATCAATTCTCGGGAGAGGATACTTATTTTTGATTGTCAATTTATTCAGCTCCCGGTAATCAATGCACATCCTCATTGATCAATCCTTCTTTTTCACAAAAAGTACCGGCGCACCCCACGGGGAAGTACTTGGTCGGATAAAACCTTTATCCAACAATTTTTTCAATTGAGACATTAACTCCTTTAATTCAGAAGGAGCTAATCTATATGGTGCACGCGCAACAGGTGTTGCTCCAGGAATTAATTTGATCTGAAATTCTATCATTCGGTCTGGAGGTAGACTTATCAAATCTTCTGGAAATACTTCAGGAAATTCCCTTACGATTGGGATATCCTCCATCTTTCCCTTCTCTTTTTTCATATCTATAGCATATGCAAGAAAACTAACACATCCCTTCTGTACATACTTCCTAGCCTTTAGAACTGAAATTAGGCTAGAGTAACGATCCCGTCGATCTCCATAAATCACAACTCTTCCTTTTTCAGGCAAGTCTATATGAATCATCTTTTCATCACAGACTATGTTAGCTTCGTTTTTAGCTAACCAATCCATGCCTATAATTATATCAAATTCGCTTAGAGGCAAAGGAAATATTTTTATAGGCACTTCACACCCTTCTATACTTATAAAGCATTCATCTATCCTTTCCTTAATTGAAATTTCACTATCGTTTGCTGTTTCAACCATTAAATCCTCACTCAACGCTTTAGATTCTAAATGTGCGCAGTTAACAAACGACGGTGACACAAAAGAATGATTTTCACCCGAGTCAAATAAAACTTTGGCACATACTGAATTAACAAGGAATGTACCTGTCACCACTTCAGGGTGCTCTTCTGCCTTGCCTCTCGTCATCTGAAAGGCTCTCCCTTTTGCATTAGACTCTGCTTGTCTTATCCCTCCCCGTCCACTTGGATTAACACGATCATCTATTTGTCCATGACCCATTGGCACATACCCAGATCCTCGACCCCCATAATATCCAGATCCCTGACCTCCAGCAAAACCAAACCCTTGACTCTTTGCTTGCGGACAATCGGCATTTACATGTTGAGATGAATTATAAGTAAAACACCTCCGCGTCATCTGACAGTCTCGAGCTATATGTCCTGGTTCCTGACATTTAAAGCATACACAAAATTCTGTATTGCAATTTCCCTGATGTATCTTATGACATCGGGTACACGTCCTATCATCAAATATTGAGACTGGCCGATTCAAATTTTCCATAAACCTCGATCTACGAAAATTAGTTACTGTAGCTTCCCCCTTTCTTTTCTCTCCAACATTTTCTTGTGGTTGTCGGTTAATGTCTTGTTCTAGTATTTCAGCAGCATCAATTGCCGCTTGAAATGTTGTCGGATTCCTGGATATCACATATTTCCGAAGATTCGACTCCAACCCCCAGATATACTTTCTCACTTCACTATTTTCAGATATAATATAGGCTTCAGCAAACCTAGATTGTTCCATGAAAACTTCTGTATACTGGCGGACTCATATGTTTCCTTGTTTAAGACGAAGGAAATCATCTTCCAACTTTCTTACTGCAGCTTCAGGACAATACTGCATTTTAAACTTTACCACAAATTCTTCCCACAACATGGTTTTCAGAATATTCGGATCTGAACTGGACAGAACTTTCCACTAGTACAAAGCACTTGATCTTAAATGAGATACAACAAACATGACTTTGTCCTCTTCTGTACTTTTACTGATTTGCAGACACAGTTCTATTTCTTTAAGCCAACACATAGCTTTAACAGGATCACGCTCACTAGAAAACTTAGGAGGTTTACAAGCAAGAAACATTTTGATATCTCCTCCTTTTTGTATTGAGGACGAAGTAAGGGGTATAGATGTACCAGTTACCGGTGTACTAGCTCTGGCTTCCTCCTGATAATCGGGATTTCTTACCACTTCTAGATTATTTTGGGTTGTACGTCCCAACAAATTCACCAAACTTTCTTGAAACTTTCCCAACTCTGCTGCCAACATTTCTTGGGTAATAAATCCGGGATCAGGAACATTGTGTCCACCCCTTGCCCTTCCTCTTCCATGACCAGACATTGAACTTTCTTGAGCCGACAGTTCCTGTTCTTGTCTAGTACCTCTACCTCTTCCTCGACCCCTGCTACGACTTCGCGTTCCTATCGTCATCACATTTTCCAGGTCCTCTCCTTGTGTTACATTTCTTCTTCCCCAACCTCTTCCATAACCAGTAGAGGTCCTTTCTGATTGAATGGGATTATCTGCCATTTCTCAGTGTATAACTCTTTCTGTCACATTTAAACACACATGATTATTTTCATAATCAAAACATAATAATACATTCATCCTCAAGTCTATCCATAACTCAGATTATATCAGTCATATATAATCTATCTTTCTCATAATAGGTTCATCTATAACATATTCTCATGTTCATAGACCCAGTGAAACCTATTATCATAACTTCCGCACCTCTAGTTTAAGTCTAAGTATTTTGCAAATACCCAGATCCCTTAAACTAAGGCTCTGATACCAACTGTAACAACCCACATATTCTATATACCGATAATCCACATACATATACTCATAACGCAGAATGTAATATCATTTACAAAACATGTGCTAAACAAAAACTCTCTTGAATACATTTATGAGCAACTAAATATCATTCATTCTAAACTTTTCCCTTGCCTTTATCTTGCGAGGTATGATGATCTGCAAAACAGGTTAGTCCAACAACTAAGCGTTAGACCTAAAAGGTCTAGTGAGTGTATAAATCTCAAACAAATAACATACTTTTCAAACAATCAGTTCACAATCAAACCTGTTCAGATACATATACTTATTTATTTCTCTCGCGGTTACACCGCCATTACATGTCTCTCTCGCGGTTACACCGTTATTTCATCTCTCTCGCGGTTACACCGCCTTTACATCTCTCTCTTGTGGTTACACCGCCATTACATCTCTCTCGCGGTTACCCCGCCATTATATCTCTCTCGCGGTTACACCGCCCTTACATCTCTCTCTCGCGATTACACCGCTATTACATCTCTCTCTCGCGGTTACACCGCCATTACATCTCTCTCGCGGTTACACCAAAAATTCTAACACATTAGCCGGATTGGAAGTCCGGTCAACCTTGTCCGGATATGAAGTCCGGACAAACACTTAGAATATCAAGAGGGTTATATCGACCATGTCTTGAGCGGTTTAACTTTAAACCGGTTAACACATGAACGATTTAAAGAGAATCCGGCTATCCCTTGAGCGGTTTAAAAACGTATCCATTCAACACTTGAGCGATTTAGTAGAAATCCGGTCATAACTAGTCCGGTTTAGGTGATATCCGGACAAGACTTGTCCGGTTTAGGTGGAGTCCGCAGGATACATATGATGTTCATATTAAGACGATTCAAAATAGAAATGAATTGCATGCAAATCTTTAATACTCAAGCATAAAACACTCATCTTATAATACTGATCGAATTTAAGTCTGTGATTCTCCTTCAGTCTTCACTCTCAATTGATTCTGTTTTTCAAGGAAATCCAACAACTGCCTTTTTCCTTTCATATGCACTTGCTATAAATAGCAAGTGCATAAGCCGCCTCCCATCACCAATCCACACTCACATACACAATAATATAAAATATTCATATAAACATAAAATTTTAAGTTATTAAATCATATTTAATAACCCAAATATTACACTATATTTTAAAAGGAAAACACGTAGTTGGTGAATGTATTGAAAGCTTTTACAATCTTCTTTACATCCAATTTGGAAAGTTTGTTAAAACCTTTAGAAGTGATAATGGGTCTTAGTTCACAAATCTAAAATTAAGTGAGTTTTTTTTAAATAAAGGGAGTCTTTCATCAAACCTCTTGCAGTTATACCCCACAACAAAATGGGTTTGTTGAACGTAAACATCGTCAATTACTTAACATTGCTGGGGCTCTTATGTTTCAGGGAGGAGTTCCACTGAATATGTGGAGTGAGTGTATTCTCACTTCTACATATATAACAAATAGAACACCTACGTTTTTCTTGAATGGTAAGAGTCCTTATAATCTTATTTATGGGTTCCAACCTGTTCTTACTCATTTTAGAAGTTTTGGGTGTCTGTGTTTTTCTGTTTACCTAAGATCATAGACAAATTTTCTCCTAAGTCTGAAAAATGCATTTTGTTAGGATATTCAAAAAAGGGATACAGACTCTATAGTCTGGACTCGAAAAGAATTATTGTTTCTCGTGATGTCAAGTTCTATGAAAATGTGTTTCCCTTTAATATGAGTACGGATAGGATAGATAAATCCAATACTGATGGTATAAATAGCCTTAATTTATTTGATTATGTGTTTAGCTCTTCTAATGATCTTGGTGATTCTCCACCCAATGATGAGAATGGAGACAAGTTAATTGATGAGAATTCTCATCAGTCCCTCTCTGGCCCCAGTAACCGTAGTTTACTAGGTAGCCCATCTAGAGCTGCCAATAGGCAGTCGCTAGGCAGCTCAGATCGCCTTGTTAATCAAGGTCCTTCTCAAGAAGATAACCTTATTACCAACTGGCAACCTTTGGGTAAATCTGAAGTGGCTGCCAGTATTCCAAGTGATGCTGAAACGCAATATGAAGAAAATAGTAGAGGCAACAATGAAACTAAATCCATGGGTCTCGTCTCTGAGGGTACTCAACCTCAAACTCCATCTTTAGCTCAATCTATTAGAAAATCTTCTAGACTTTCCAGTGTTCCTTGAAAATTTGATGACTTTGTTGTTGAAGGAAAAGTTAGATAAGGGATAGAAAGGGTTGTTAATATTCATGTCTTTCTTCTGGAAACTTTATATTCTTTCAAACTTAAATAAATCTGTTGAGCCTAGATCATTCCAAGAAGCTAGTAGTGATATTAATTGGATAAATGTCAATGATGAAATGGAAGCCTTGCACATAAATGGAACTTGGTATATTATTGAGGTACCTCAAAATAGGAAAGCTATAGGCTGCAAGTGGATTTATAAGATTAAGTATAAATCCATTGGAGAAATAGAAAGACATAAAGCCAGACTTGTAGCTAAGGGGTATAGTCAGAGAGAAGGTCTTGACTATGAAGAAACTTTCTCTTTTGTTGTTAAAATGGTTATTCTAAGGTGCATTGTTACTTTAGTCGTTCGATTTAAATGGCATTTGTATCAATTAGATGTTAATAATGTTTTTTTTATATGGATACTTAGTTGAAGATGTGTATTTGAGTTTACCTGAAGGTTACTATAATTCTAATGATTAACGTGTTTGTAAACTTGTTAAGTCTCTATATGGGTTGAAGCAAGCTCCACGTCAGTGGTATGCTAAGCTCTCTACTTGTTTAATTGATCATGGGTTTGTTCAAAGTATTAGTGATTATTCTTTGTTCACAAAAATGACATTTATATCAATTAGATGTTAATAATGTTTTTTTATATGGAGACTTAGTTGAAGATGTGTATATGAGTTTGCCTGAAGGTTACTATAATTCTAATGATTAACGTGTTTGTAAACTTGTTAAGTCTCTATATGGGTTGAACCAAGCTCCACGTCAGTGGTATGCTAAGCTCTCTACTTGTTTAATTGATCATGGGTTTGTTCAAAGTATTAGTGATTATTCTTTGTTTACAAATATGTTGGGTTTGTTTTCCTTGTCTTACTTGTGTATGTTGATGATATTGTTATTACTAGAAATCGTCAAGCTGAATAAACAACTTTAAGGATTACTTAAAGTGTAATTTTTTATTAAGGATTTGGAAAAACTAAAATTCTTCTTAGGAATTGAAATTTTGGACTATATTGATGGGGTATGTATGTCTCAAAGAAAATATTGTCTAGAGTTATTAAATGATTTTGGGTATTTAGGGTGTAAATCCTGTAATACTCTTATGGACATGAACTTAGTTTTCAGTGACTCTAGTAACTCTAAAGATCCCCCATTATCTGATTGCTCATGTTATCAAAGATTAATTGGAAGATTGATTTATTTACTTGCTATTTGACCTGATATTGCTTTCGTTGTTCATTGTATTAGTCAGTTTATGCATGCTCATAGACAATCACATCTAAACCTTGCTCTAAGAATTCTCAGGTATCTAAAGTTTTCACGGTAAAAGAGTCAGCTTTACAAGGTCAGAAAATTTCAGTTAAAGTGTCTATGTAGACGCTGATTGGGGTAAGCGTAGTGTGATAATTGCAGTGCTTACGGGGTCATTTCTCTTACCATATGAACATGACAAATGACTGAAAATCTTACCTTTTTGTGAGCATCAACGAGTGTGAAAGCTGAAGTTGAGATTTCTATTAATTCGAAGGGTTTTATCCTATAACCGAAGGCATGTTATTTCAGCTTGTGCCAATGATGTGTTAATTGTTACTCGCAGTGGAGATCATATTCATATGGTGAAGGGAAGGGACACCACTAGTATTTTTTTATAAAACAACTTCATGCTCATAAGATTGCTTTTGTTCATAGATATATGGTGATAAGATATGTTAATTATCGATAAAGAAAAAGTAAGTTAAGTGGTTATATATTTGATGTTAATGGCTTTATAGTGACACTACTTTTTTTAAGCATTGAGCTTGTAGTGATTGTTTAATATGTATATAAAGAGAGACTTGAGATCATGTAAGATATGGTTGTTTTCCATGAGATAAGTTTTTTACACTTGAAACTTCACAGCATAACATTTATAGTATTTTTGTTGTGAAGGTTTAAATTTTTTTTTTACCTTCACAACATTTTGTTGTAAAGTTTCAAGTGTAAAAAACTTGTATCACGTGTCTCACAAAAACAGTCTTATCTCACGTGAACTCAACCATATATATATATATATATATATATATATAGGGTTGGGTTCACGTGAGACCAGCCTGTTTTCGTGAGACCCGTGAGACCACATTTTTACACGTAACCTTCACAGCAAAAACACTGTGAAAGTTTAAAAAAGGTCGAACCTTCACAGCAAAAACACTGTGAAGGTTTTAAAAAGTCACCTTCACAGCATTTTGCTGTGAAGTTTCAAGTGTAAAATGTTGGTCTCACGAAAACAGGCTGGTCTCACATGATCCCAAGTCTATATATATATATATATATATATATATATAATATAAAGAGGAGGATTAAACAATTCACAAGAATTCAGGAAAAAAAAGTATTAAGCCACATACTGCAATAAATCATTGACTTTAGATAAAAACCTCTAAAATTAAACTTCAATGTCATTTCATAATAAATGTTTATCTTAACGGTAATTCAATTCCAAATTTTTTAAAACAAAATTAATTTAATTTAAAAAATAAGTTTAATTGTTAAGCATGGTCGTCATTCAATCCATACACTTCCCAAAATCCACGCGCCTCCTCATTATTCTCACTTAACCAATTACACATTATATCTTGCTCAAGATTTAATTCAAAACAAAAATACTATACAAATAAAATGACAACCAACCTGTATAAAAAACGCCACCAACTCAGCACCTACACCATCTTTGCAACCGTCGCCAAAATCACAATTGGAGTAATTTTGCCTTCTTGGTGTAAATCGCATACGATGTAGATATTATTATATATGATATTTGGATTTATATGTTTTACCATTATTTTATCACTATGTGATGTATATAAAAGCACAACGTAAATCAGATATGATATTATACATAACAGATCACGTGATTTAAAACGTATAGTAAGAAATTATGGAAAAATGATGAAAGTAATGGATTAAACCTTACAAGAACCAACAAAGAGTAAAAAACCTTTAGGACTAATCTAATCTATAGATAGATTAGATTAAATCAAAGACCATTAAAAAAAAGAAGCCTATTTAAAATAAAATGGTGAAATAAGCGTATTTTTATCAAATTAGAAGTAAAATGAAAGGGTATCTTGGACATTATATTATTCCACTCAAATTAAGGGTTGTTCAGTTTGTTTTCCATTAAATCTTATATGGATAAAGTTATCTGTAGTGATAAAGTTGTCTGTATGATAACTAAAAAGTTGTTCAGTTGCTATGCTGAATAAACAGTCTGAATGGTGAAAACTACAACTTTATCCTTTGTTTTACATTGAAGGAAAAACAAACTCCTATCATGATCAGGGCAGCGATAAATCAAAATAAACCCATAATCAACAACAATTTAGTAAAAATTCGTCCCATAAAGCGTATAATACAAACCTAAATCATAAACTGCATTCGAACCCTAAATCAGAAAATCACATCAAACCCACAATCATGAGAAAGAAACAAGAAAAATGAAAGAACCCTAAATTAAAAACTCACAACAAGTAAGAAAGGTGAAGAACCCTAAATCAGATCTGTTTGTTTCCTTTTGTTGTCGATGGCTTTGATCAGTGAAAGAACATATCAACGGAGAGTAGGGGGAGAATGAGAGAAAACGATGGAGAAGCCGGTGGAAAAACGTCGGTCAAACACCCTGAGCTAAACTCGAAGATTTTGGAAGAAATCGAGCTGTCGATTTTTCAATAGTAGAAAATAAGAAATCGAGATTGTAGGGGAATACGTCGGGCGGAGGTCGAGGAATACGTCGGTCGGAGGTTGAGGAATATGTCGGCGGCCAGTTGACGGCTGAATATGTCGGTCGAAGGCAAGTTGCCGTGAAGCCGCGGGAGTGGGGGACTGAGGGAGCGGCAAAGTGAAGGGTAAATCAAGGGTAATTGGGGAAATATTGATGGATGAGGCCATATGACTGGTATTTTTGAGCTGAGCGAATAAGCCCCAACCGAACAACCATTTATAGCTGAGCGAATAAGCTATAAGGCTTATACGGACCATTAAGCCACAAACGAACAACCCCGTAAGTCATTTTGGTCCAGAAGAGATCTAACATCACCTTCCCTACCACCAGCATCAACACCCAAAACCTCCTCATCGGCAACACCAATTTGCCATCCTCCGCCTTCTACCCCAACCTTCGGTGGAAGCGGTGGCGATGGCTACTACAATCCACCTTCCCCAGCCTCTCATGACGCTCCTACACCTACCCACTACTGTCGTAAAACAATAAACCCTAACTCGATAAGAACATAACTTAGCACGTGATGGGAGCTAGATATTGTATCTTTACAATACTAAGTGTTGACATGTGTATACTGGGATATGTATCTTAAGTTGCAAGATCTCGAGTTGAAAGACTAACTTCAGATGGTGAATTTGAAGACTTTGATTTTTTACTGATTTCATTAAAAGCAAATAACAGAATAAACAAATGTAGCATGGGTGTAAAACTTGTGGTGAGACTCAAACATAAATTCCAATAGCCAATGCTGTAGGGATGCTACAACAAGCAGTTGACCATAACTTAGTTCCACCATCTATTTTGAGGGTATTCCTCTCGGACTTTCACCATTGCACTATATTATAGCTTTCAACCCATATCTCTATGTGGTATCCGGACATGGGATAGTGACAAATAGTGTCCTCAAAATATAAGTATAAACAAATCTATATGTTAAAAATCACTCTCTCAAGCCGATTCCCATATCATTCAAGTTTGCGTTTGTTCTAGGTAGTTCATCTCTGAATCTACCGCACTTTAACACTTTAACAAGTGACTAACTTGTCGAAAATTAATTGTTTTAAAAAATACAAATGACAATTCTCATTGTCGGCAACTTTCTCAAGTCTACCTCTTATATCATTCAAGTTGACGTGCATTCAATGGCTTATCTCTAAGACCATGACACTTTAACACTTTCAAAGTGATCAACTCGTCAAGAAGTGTCTTTGGTTTTATAAAAAAATTGAATGAAATAATGGAACGTCGTTATTGCAATCAATAACTACTTTCTTTCGGTTTAAAATCTCACTCTTTCGTCTCACACCCAAGCTATGAATTTAGCCATTAATAACGGAAAGTAAATGACAAATAAAATAAATAACGCAAAGTAAAGACATAAATATAAATTGCGTAAAGTAAATGACGTAATGTAAATAGCGGAAAAATAAAAGAGCGGAAAGTAAATAACGAAACTTAAATGACGAAAAATAAAGAACAATCTTAAAAGCAATTAAGAGACTTAAATTTCTTCAAGGTTTAGAGAGAGAAACTAACTTTAGGAGCTAATTTTTGGGATTGATATAACAAGAACCCAACCCCCCTATTTATAGAAAACAAGTCACAAAGTGACAAAATGGAGAACCAAAAGGTAAAACCACAAAAAGGTAACTATGAAGGAGAACAATGAACTAGATAGTTACACCACTCTCAACAAAAGTTTACTAGATTTTTACACAAAAGTCAGCAGTCATAGAGTCTTCTAGAATCCACAAAAAGGCAGCAGCTTATCCATCAAGATCTTCAAAAAGCCATATAAGCATCAGTTCACTACTGCTTCAATGCTGTAACGTCAAACAGTTTAGCAATTTTTTTTACATTAGACTCCATTTTGTGTAGAAAGAAGTCAACCACATGATTTAGCTCCATAATAAATAAAAGGAAAAATAAAGTAATAAAAAGACTCAATATAAGGATAAAAGAAAAACAATCTAACTAAGAACTTGTAAAATGAGTGCTTTATATATATAATACGCTGATGGGGGACGGGCATACTATGTTATTGATAGAGTGAATAAATCTGCCATTTCTTGAAAGTCATCTTCTCTATCTAATGAATGGGGAGTCTGCCCTTCTTATTGGATGATCATGAGACTTGCCAAAAATCGGAATCGAAATATAGCTGCTACACCAAAACTAGGCGCAAAGAACCAACCAGACTGATATATATCATACCCCCAAACTTAAAACGTTTCTTGTCCCCATGTAACCAAAAGACAATAAAAAAGACTCACTTTGAAAAAAAAAATTGCATGATCCAGGCATTAAGTGCACACATAATAAAAGGGATACAAATTATGAAGTTCATAGCCTTTCATAAGTCCTTGATGAGTCATTTAAAACCAAGTTTTTGTATGAACCATGAGCTAACATTACCCTTTTCTTTGTTAAGGTCAAACACAATCATATTCTTAGGATTAATAGGGCTTATAGGGTCACTCTCCTAGCATTTCTTTTCTCTCATAGCCTTTTTCTTTTTATACTCCACATTCAATTTTTTTAAAATGTTTGGGCACTTTGTGCTCTTTTGATGGGAGTGTGCACATAGCCCCTATGGGACTTTTGTTGTGCTTTTCAAAACCTTTCATAATAAGGAATCAAATTAGAGCTTTTCTCTTTTGTATTGATTTTTTGTTCTTATACAACAACCCTCCCCTAAACTTGAATAAGACAATGTCCTCATTGGATTTTTGTGGAGTATATGGCGTTTGAAAGGTGCAAGTGGCTACTATGAACATAGAAAAGGACTATTTTGTTTTCTAATAAAGTGTAGATTGTGTAAGCAAAGTGTTGTCCCAAAAAGAGTTTTGCTAGTTCTAGTAAGAACAAAGTAACTTAGGTAAATGACAAGTAACCAACAGAATTATTTGGGCTATGATCCCATATGTAACAGTCCTCAAATCAAGTAATCATGTAAAAAAATAAAACTAAAAAGCTATAAAAACCGTCCCAGACTCAAAAGAAAAAAAATATGGAAGCTAAAGGAAGTGGTTTGAACCTGTCCTCCTCCATCAGAGTAGGTTGTGGTGTTATTGTTGTTGTTAGAATGAATGTTGCAGCAGAAGTTGTATTTCCTTCTTTTTTAGTACGATGTTCCCGAATCTCTTGTTGACAACTTCTTGAAGAATGGTGGAATTTGTTGGAGCACATCAGTATGCTCCTCGGCCGAAACCATCCTCACCAACTTATCTTGGTGTTTCTCTTTCCACTTATGTTTAAATACTTTCCTCACCATTTGCTTCACTCCTTGATCACGATACAATATTTTAATGGCACAAATAGGGGAACATTTCATCCTACAAAGTGTTCTCCATATCACCTCCCCAACAGTTGAACATGACTTTATGAAGCCTTTCGAGTCCTTGGATTGATCATCACGTCCCTTTTTGAAAATAACTTAAAGGTTTTTTGCATAACTTTTCTGCAGAAACGTTGTTGTATTTGCATCAACATGTTTTTCCTTCACAACATCAAAGCATGGGTCAGTGACAATCTTGGCATTTTGTTGCACCTCTTCACTATTATGAAGTGAAGAAGGGTTGATCAAATGCTCAGGTGCTTTTTCGGAACTTTCAATCTCTTGACTATTTTTCAAAATATTAACCTCACTCTCATCCTTACCAACACAATTAGATTTTTCAATTTCACTTGGTACAGGAATTTGGTTTTGCTCAATAATGATCTCTTGAACATAAGTTGTGATATTATCAACAGATGTTAATAGACTTGTATGATCATCGAGAAACATTTTTAAAGAGTTAAAGGCTTTGATTAGTTCTAAAGATGGTGCAGGGGGTAAAAATGAGTTGTTAAAAATCATCCCCTTGAAAATTCCCAGAAAAATCAACTTGTTCCTCCCAAGATTGGTCAAAAGTATTTGGATAAGTGTTACTCCGATCTTGGTAGGAAGGTATTGGTGATGTGAAATTACCATGATCTTGTCTACTTAAAGACAAAGTCGGATGTTCCTTCCATGATTGAATGAAACCATTAAAGTGGGAGGTATCCAAATTATCATCTCCCATGAAATAAAGGGATTCAGGGTTCGAAGGACAAAGACATGAGAAATGATTTCCACCACAAAAGTCACAGATTACAGATCCATACTGCCCAAATGATTTCCCCATTCAATCCATATTCACAGAAAGATAAACTCAAAAACATGTTACTTGTACACACATGAAGACGTATGACAAGCAATAAAAATGGTAAAAGAATTAGTTTAACAAGACTCAATCTCTAAACAACCATAGATTTACGCCTATCCCCGGCAGAGGCGCCAAAAACTTGATGGGAGCTAGATATTGTATATCTACAACACTAAGTGGTAACACATGCAAGTATACACGTGTCAACACTATCACATTCAATTAATAAAATGGTAAGAACTAAGTATCGTATTCCACAGGGATAGGTATCTTAAGTTGCAAGATCTCGAATTGAAAGACTAACTTCAGATGGCGAATTTGAAGACTTTGATTTGTTACTGAGTTAATCAAATGCAAATAACAGAATAAACAAAGGTAGCATGGGTGTAAGACTTGTGGTGAGACTCAAACACAAATTCCAGTAGCCAATGCTGTAGGGATGCTACAACAAGCAGTTAACCATAAATTAGTGCCACCATCTATTTTGAGGGTATTCCTCTCGGACTTTCACCATTGCACTATATTAGAGATTTCAACCCATATCTCTATGGTATCCGGACCAAGGATAGTGATGAATAGTGTCCTCAAAATATATGGATATATAAATCTCTTTGTTAAAAATCACTCTCTCGAGCCGATTCCCATATCATTCAGGTTGGCGTTTGTTCTAGGTAGTTCATCGCTGATCACCTCCTTGTCCGGACTCCTTCCTCGGACACACAACCAACCTTGGCCTTGAACTTTTTCGAGATTCAACCCCATCCTCGGACAACCCCTTGTCCGAGCTCCACCTTCCTTGGTCAACCTATCATCCAGACTTAGTGTTTTCACGACTAGAATTTTTCGATTTGTCAGTTCCCGGATACAAGCTTTTCCGGATTGTTCTTTTCTTGGTCACTATTCTTGTACGATGTTCATTTTTTCTCGGATATCTTGAGCTAACTTGTTTTTTTTAATATCACATTGTCCGATTTTCATCTAAACCACTTGACTGTTTTGTGACTGCTTTTCTACTCACTGTCGATTTTTCAAAGTTGATTGTTTGAGTTGTTTGACCAGTTTGGTTTTCAAGGAAATTATTTTTTTTTAAAATTTGTGAACTCTAAATTTTTGATCTGTGTAAGATGTTTGAAATATTTTTGGAAAATGTTTCTTTAATCAATTTCATATACTGCATAGATTATTTGTTTGAACAATCTTGAATTTTAAATGACATCATTTTTTGAGTGAGAAAATAAGGATCTGAAGGAAAAGATTTCTGAATTGGAAATTTGTTTGAAAAATGAAAAAGAAAAATATTGGAAAATGTATTGTGAAAATTATTCTAACGAGGAATTTATTAAAGAGTTAAAACAAGAGAATAAAGAAACTAGAGAATGTATTGAAAATAGTTTCATATATAGGATTAAAGATCTTGAAAACACTTTGGATTCTGAAAGAAAAGAGTCAGATGAAGAAGCAATAAAGCAGAGCAAAATTATGCAAGAACCGGTAGATAAAATTCATAAAGCTGAGTTTGAACTGAATGCTGAAAGGAACTCTCAAGAAAAAGAAGATTAAAGAGATTGAGGAGCTAACAGAGAAACTTCGTAAATCTGAGAATGAATTGACTGATGAAAGGAAATTATTGGAAAAAGATAAAGATAAGGTAATAGAAGCTGAGAAGGTTTTGGTTGCTGAAAGGAAAGTTTTGGAAAAAGAGAAGAATAAGATGATGGAAGCTGAAAAGAAATTTGATACTGAAAAAAAATCTCTTGAAAGCAAGATTAACACTTTGGAACTGAATGCCAAAATGCTTCTAATTTTGAACAAGTTATCATCTTGGAACGAGCCAAGTTTGATAAAGAGAAGAAAGAGTTTAAAGAAGAATGTCTAAGCAAGAATTTGGAATTGTTTTACAACATTGTTCAGAAGAAGAGGCATTAGAAGAAGAGAAGATAGTGTTTGCTCTTGAAAAGAAAAACAGTGCTAAGAAAATGCTGCAATTGCCAAAGAGCTTATAGAGAAGAAGAAATGGCTTGGCATTGCTTCTAAAAATGAAAAGGGAAGTTCAGATGAAGAGAGAAAGGAATTTGAGAAAGAAATGAAAGTTTTTGAAAAGCTGAAGATGGAATTAGAAGGTATGTTTTTGGATACCTCAAAGAAATTATCTGATCTAGAGACAGAACTTGTTACTGAGTTGAACATGAGATCTGAACTGAAAAAGAAATATGATTTAGTTGCTGATGAGAGAGACCAGTTACTTAAGAAAGTAAAAAACTTTTCAAGTGCTAAAAGCTCAACTGATTCTCAATATCAGTGTAAAACATGCTTTTATGACTGTTCTAGTGTTAAATCTAACAGTTATTCAAGAAGCTCTAAATCAACTATTTCTAAGAACAAGTCTCGTTCTTCAAATCAGTTTTATCAACAGTATGTCATTGGATCACCTAATTATTTTTCAAATGCTAAACAACTTTGGGTTAATAAAGCTGATACTGCTCTGTCTCATAAATTTGTTGTAACTAACACTATTCTTCCTTGTATTGTGAGATCCACTAATGATTTGATCAATCTTAGCAAGAGAAGAATCATGTGCTCAACATGCAGAACCAATGACTTTGTTTATCAAAAAATGTTCAACAGATGGTATAAAGACAACATATATCAGAATAGCTGGAATGGATTTAACAGGTATGACAATGATCGGTATGAATCTTACTCTTTTATCTTATCTGCCTGTTAAAAGTGCTAAAAAGAATACATCTAATAGAAATAGATGGTTTGGCAATTACAACATTCCCCAGCCCGATACTAACAAAGTAGGACCCAATTTTGTTTGGGTACCAAAATCTACTTGATTTGTTTTGCAGGTGTGTCATTGTTTGTGCTAACAAGGAATATCATGTATATGATGCACTGATGCAGGGGAATTTGTAATTTGTCCAAAATATGGTTTCTGAACAAAACGGTTCAGGACACGAGCTGAAATGTATATGGCTTCTAAACAAATCAGTTCATGACTCGAGCCAAAATGTTTTTATGTTTGAATTTTGGGCTGAAAAGAAAATTACTTAAATCTACTTTCTAGGGGGAGTTGCTGAAAGGAGTTTGATAAATATTTTTTTGAAATCTGAAAGAGTTTTTGAAACGAGTATTTTTCTGATCAGCTATTCTTCAAACTGTTATTATCACGTCTCTTAAATGAAAATCAATTTCGGTGATAATAAATTTTTTTGTATTCAAAGTTGTTTTTCTATTTTTTTTACTTTGATTGATACAGAATTCATTATTCTTTGATTGTCTGAATCTGTAAACTTGTACTTACAGATCTTTACCATTTCTCCCACATATTCTAAATAATTTGAATTGTACATCACTCCTTGTTGATTATGCTTAATCGCTACATTTTTTCTTGATCAATTTTATATGATAATTTGAACATCATTGCAATAATATTTTGATCAGTTGTTTGTGATCAAATGAGCCTACTGTTATATTTAGGAGGGACTGAGAGCTTCACAGAAATACCTCTATGGAATGTCAGAACCGACAGACCTACCCAATAGGACATCCATATCTGAGTGAACTGAAATACAAAATGGGTTTGTGTGCATAACTTAAAATGAAAATGAGAGGGTAGTTGTTGTGAGCTAAAAGAATTGATGAGAGTAGTGTCAGGATTAAAAGATTAAAAGAATCTTGTTCTATCTTCTATAATTGGGGCAAACCACGTAATCTATTAGTTCTCAATTCTGTGGAGACTAATACTGAAAAAGGCAAAGCCCAGGCCAATTCTTATCATAACCCCACCAGCTACTTATTTGTCTCTCAAAAGATAAGTGTTTCAATAACACTTGGGGCACGCAGCTCATATTCTATCATTTTCTCATTTGGAGAAAATTGATATTGAAAAAGAAGGATATATGTCCCCCTTTCAAGTCTTTTTGATAACATATTGAGTCTGATAAATTTGTGTAGTCCACACTGTTTATCTTTTTTAGCCTAATTAGAAGCATCTGTTTCTTTATCCTTTTATACTAAACAAAATTTGCAATATATATATATATATATGTTATTTTTCTATAACATTCATAAATATGCTTTTTCTAAGCTATCGATGATTGAATGGAAGTCTTAATGAGATGAACCTTAAAAAGTCTCATATATGAAGTGCATTCATTGTACTGAATATATTTGATATATTCACAGACCAATCTTTTTATAAGATTGTTAACAAATTCATAAGTTGAATTTGGTTATTTTCCCATCTTCATAATCTGAAAAGATTATACAAGCAGATTTGAAAAAGATTTGCTTACAATTTACGAATTGACGGCACACATTCAATTTTCATTCATTCTGATGTATGATGCAAATGCTTATCATTTCATCATAAGGGGGAGTATCATATAATGAATGAAAAGAAAAATTTTTGTGTCAATTCTGAAGATTGGGAATTTTGGAAAAGACTCAAGGAGTGAATGTGACAATCGTTGCTTATTGCTGAAGATTATTCTGTGCCACAATATATTAGGGGGAGTTGAATGTGAAGATCTCATCTTAACTAGAAATTTACTGGAAGAAATTTTTAGTGAGAAGAATGTTATTTCTTGAAGTTGTTCATAATGAAATTTTTCTGAAGAAGTTCTTTGAAGATCATATCTTGAAGATTATTTCTGAAGACCGTTGATGATTTAGTTCTTCATAAAAAAGGAAAGATTTAAAGTGAAAAGAGAAATTTGTTTTTGTTCTACATTCGAGGGGGAGAATGTTTGAAAGATTTTCTCAAGAGGGAAGAATATTTGAAGAATATCAAGAGAAGAATGTTAGAAGATTATCTTGAAGATTTAAAGAAGATTTTCAGATGCTTAAAGTTTTAAAGTTTTCAAAATAGATTCAAATGTACATATTATTTCAATCCTGAATCCAAAGGAGAGAATGTTAGGATTGATTTTTTGTGTTGTATTGTATTCATCCTTGAAAGTTGACTTTGTCTTTCTTGAATATTTGACTTTGTCTTTTGTATTTTAGTTTGACCTATAAATAGGTCTTGTTTAGTGGTTAGTAGAGAGTAAGGGAGCTTAATTGCATCATTACTTGTAATTGAGAGCTTAAGAGAAATAATACACATGTTGACTTGTTGACTTTTTCTCTCAAAGTTCATACATTGAAGAATGTCATTTATCATGAAGATTGATTGAAGTTTAGGAACAAACACAACCTGTCGAGAATTAATTGTTTTAAAAGATACAAATGACAAGTCTTCTTGATGACAACTTTTTCTAGTCTACCTCTTATATCATTCAAGTTGACGTACATTCAATGACTTATCTCTAAGACCATGACACTTAAACACTTTCAAAGTGATCAACTTGTCAAGAAGTGTCTTTGGTTTTTATAAAAACTTGAATGAAATAATGAAACGTCATTATTGCAATCAATAACTACTTTCTTTCAGTTTAAAATCTCATCCTTTTGTCTCACACCCAAGCTATGAATTTAGCCACTCAAAACGGAAAGAAAATGACAAATAAAATAAATAACGGAAAGTAAAGACATAAATATAAATTGCGTAAAGTAAATTAAGTAATGTAAATAGCGGAAACATAAAAGAGCGGAAAGTAAATAACGGAAATTAAATGACGGAAAGTAAAGAACAATCTTAAAAGCAATTAAGAGACTTACATTTCTTCAAGGTTTAGAGAGAGAAACTAACTTTAGGAGCTGATTTTTTGGATGGATATAACAAGAACCCAAACCCCTATTTATACAAAAACAAGTCACAAAGTGACAAAATGGAGAACCAAAGGGTAAAACCACAAAAAGGTAACTATGAAGGACAACAATGAACTAGATAGTTACACCACTCCCAACAAAACTTTACTAGATTTTTACACAAAAATCAGCAGCCATAGAGACTTCTAGAATCCACAAAAAAGCAGCAGCTTATCCATTAAGATCTTCAAAAAGCCATATAAGCATCAGTTCACTGCTGCTTCAATGCTGTAGCGTCAAACAGTTTAGCAATTTTTACATTAGACTCCATTTGTGTAGAAACAAGTCAACCACATGATTTAGCTCCATAATAAATAAAAGGAAAAATAAAGTAATAAAAAGACTCAATATAGGGATAAAAGGAAAACAATCTAAATAAGAACTTATAAAATAAGTGCTTTATATATTGAATTCTCAATATATATATCAACAAGCGAAATCCATCTTTTTTGTTGTAGAGAAGAAGACAACAAGAACAGAGAAGGAAATGGATATTTTTGGTTTCTAATCACGTGTTTGTTAGTAACTTTCATCCCTCTTAGATTCTTGTTGTTCGTTTGTTTGTTTTCTTGTTAAAAATTTTGATCGATCATGAGAGCAGGAAAGCAGTTGTGGCATCTTGGTGGCACTGCCGGTGACTGTTGGGCTAGGATCTGGGACTGAAATTAGGTGTAAAGGGGTAAGAAAGAGACCATGGAGACTCCACGTTTCGATATAGGAAGATGTTGGTCAATGACCCAACAATCCCCCCCAGCATCTGCCAGCACTAACAAGATCTTCGCTAGAAGTCAATGGCTGCACAACAGGCCTTTGGAATTATTATGCACTCCATGAGATTCCGTGACCTGCTCTGATACCAGATGTTAGGATCCAAGTGCTTACCACTACACCAAAAGAAATTGCTAGTGGAGAAGGCGCAACTTATTTCCTTATAGCGTAACAGCCAGCACCACGTTTCGATTTAGAAAGATGTTGGTCAATGACCCAACATCTGTATGACTGTATCACTCGTTGTATGATGGATTGAATGTAAAGAATTATATTCTTTGAATTATGATCACTCGAATAAAAAGATTTCTTAAAATTTCTCCCTAGTTTTCACGTTTGTTTGCTCTAAATTCTAATATGTGCATTTATTTCACCTTGTTTTAGCCTGCGTAGTTTTGCACTCTTGGTGTTTGATGAATGATTGATCCATCTTAGTTCTGAATGACTAACAATAACGTATATTATTCTTGATCCAACTTCCTGCTATTGATTTTGCCTGACCAACTTGGAAAAGGGAAACCGTAAAGAAATGAAGCACGAGCTTAATCTAGGTTTTATCCTTCTATGCTTGTTGCTTGACTATTGCTTGGGGTATTTTTTGCTTGATTTTCATAAGATATTAAAAATGTTTCCTAGATAACAACCATCAGGTGCACAAAATAGAAATAGAAAGAAAAGAGAACAAAAAATTGCTCAATCTTTACAGGGAACATTAAATCGGTATTTTGTTAGGGATGAAAATGTGTCTGAAAATCCCATTGAAAATGTGCCTGAAAATCCCACTAAAAATGTTTCTAAAAATCCCAATGATTTTGTTGAAAATATTGAAAATTTGTGTACTAATGAAGTTAGGGTGATGAAAATCCGTGTAATGATGAAGTTAGTTTAAATATTTTTGATCAAAAGGTTTGGAATGACTTAGATTCAAAAATGAAAGATTTGCTTGCTGAAAAAGGGCCTGTTGATCCTCTCTCTCAGGAATTTGATGATAATCCCTTTTCACTTATACGTTGTATTTATGTTTTCGTCTTTTTTAGTTACAACAATCATCACTAAGTCTGTTCAGTGATCGCTGAAGAACTTGTATTGTAAATCAACCAGAGACATCGATATTTCAAGAAGACAACACTCACACCAAAGAACCTTCAACAAATGTCGAAGACTGAAACTAAAGATTAGATACTGGCGAGTACGTGATCTGAAGCGGTACTCAGTGATTACAAGCCTGTCTACAAATGTGTGAAGACTGCTCAAGCCTTAGCGAATGATGAAGAGATCTTCAGGTCATTCCAACATTCAGCGATCAAAGGAAGCTTGCTTAGCACGACTGTTGTCTTGTTCTTATGCACATAAAGGACAAACCCATACCCTTATGAAAGTTGGTACGGTACGGAGCTGACTAGTCGACTCTATTGTCCACCAACTTTAGGTAAGAATGTCTGCTCATGAATAGTGCTTTTTGTACTATTCACTGTAGCAAAGRACAAGCCTTCCTCTTAAGGCTTGACACACACTCTAACCCTACCATATTGCATTAAATAAACATTTAATGCAATGGGTATAAATAGAAGTGTTTCTTCTCCATGCAGAGTGCGCGTAACTCACTCTCTAAACCTAATTCTTACTTCAAGTTTTTTCTAGCTTAAGTAAAGGATCTTCTTTTTACAGCATTTCTTTTCTTGTTTGCTAAGAACTCGTGTGTGTTAAACCCCATAATTAATAAAGTGAAAAAGTAATGAAAAACAATAAGTGATGAAGAACCAGAAGACCGATGAAGACATCAAGGCAGAATTGGCTAAATCTGGTGAACAACCAGAGGACAGATGGACGACCAGGGATGCAATGGAAAGAGCATCTTCATCACCCCTCTAGTCAACAACACTTAGAGAATTCTTCAGCAAATCATCCAGAGGCATACGATGAAGATTTAAAGATAACGATGATTCATTATACAATGGAAGACATCTAGAGACGACAAGTCGACAACTACACTTCAAGTTTATCTTAATATTAAAGCTTATCTACAGTTTAGATAAACGTTATCTGTAAATAAAAGATTAGCTAAAATGTCTCGTTAGATAGTTATCTTATAATTAGCTTTCTAGTATAAATAGGTGATTAGGCCTATTGTACTAAATGTCTCTTTTACGTTTTTATTATTAATAAAGTGAAACCTTTGACGCTCAAGACTGTTCTTTAGTGTTTATAATTTATTCTTGAGTGTTCATCACTTTCTCCATTAAAACACTATAATTTGGTTATTCTTAACTAGATTAATAGTGTTATTGAGAGATCTGGGATCAACAATTGGTATCAGAGCCAATTGATTGCTTTTCAATCAAAACGATCATCCAAAATCTCTCAATTTTTTGTTTCTCTCATCAAAACGTAAAATCTCTCTCTTCTTAAAGATTCTCAATGGCCAACTGGAATTCTGCATACAGTGTTGGTTCCCTCACCAAGCCTCCAACTCTTCAACGAGAGGAGTACCCGCAATGGAAGATAAGAATGGTGAATTTCCTGGAAGGAATGGACAGGAACCTCCTGCGATCTGTAATGGAGGGTCCTTACGTTCCACAAACTCTTGTTCCAAGATTTCCAGGAACAAACACCACAACAGAAATTCCTGCCTACTATATGCCCAAGGATGAGAAGAATTGGGATGAAGATGACATAGAAAGGGTAGAGACAGACAAGAAGGCCAAACGATTGATAATCATGGCCATACCCAATGAAATCTTCCAATCCCTCGATGCATGTTCCACAGCCAAGGAACTATGGGATGAATTGGCAAGCCAACTGGAAGGAGGGGCAAAAACGAAGAAAAATCGTAGAGCACAATGTCTCAACGAATACCCTAATTTCAAGGCCCTTCTTGATGAACCGATACAGAAGACATACGATCGTTTTAACACATTGATCAATCAATGTCGTCGAAACGACCATAACTAAGGAAGAAAACAATGTTTTATTCCTAAAAAGTCTTGGCGATGAATGGACTCAGCTGTCTATGTCCCTTCAAGCAAACCAGGACCTAGACGGCTGGTCACTTCATGATCTGTATGGAACGCTTGCAGCACAAGAGCACGACATAATGAAGAAGAAGGTATCCATCGGTGTACCTCTCGCTCTTGATGCCGATGGAAAGGAAATATCAAGGACCCCTACCAGAGAACACAAGAAGAAAAGCAAGAAAGCATTGGTGGTAGGATCAGAATCTGAAGAAGAAACTTCTGAATCAGATGATGAGATTAAAGCTTTTGCCAAATCTTTGGCCTTGATTACAAAGCAGTTCCAGAAAAAGTTCATCAAGAAACCCTATGAACGAAGAGAGTTCAAGAGGGAAAGATACCAGTCATCCTATGAAAGGAAGCCATCCAAATTTCATCAGAGGGAAGATAGAAGAGATGGAAGAGAAGAGAGGGAAGAAAGAATAGAAGACAGAAGAGACGAGAGGAAAGAGGACAAGGATGGAAGGAAAAATGACCTCCGATGCTTCAGGTGTGGAAAACTCAGTCATTTTTCCAAAGAATGCAGAGGACGATTGGTAAAGGATGCTGACTATTACAAGAACAAATACAATTATAATCCTAGAGAGCGAAGCCTGATGGCCGAAAAGGAGAATTGGGTGTCTGATTCTTCATCAGATGATGAAGACAAAACACTCATCTGCCTGATGGCCAAGTCCAAAGCAGAATCTGCCTCCGTGTTAGCTCTCATATTTCATTTAATGTAAAAGTATGAAAAAGTACTACTGCAAGTGTTGACAGAAGAGGTCTACCACAGAAGACCATAGAGGACCAACAACAGAAGATGTTCAATCGTACAAGTCAAAAATGACAGAACCTCTGTTGTCTATCACAGAGGTTCTGGAAACTTGTCCTCTGTGAACAAAAGCGTACAAGTCAAGAATGACAGAACCTCTGTTGTCT
>NW_020202223.1:0-1573 GCF_001531365.2 Cynara cardunculus var. scolymus
CGTTTTTAATTGATCTTCAAAATTATTTGAACGCAATTTTTCTGATTTTAATTCTTGCTGGAAAGTTTGAATTTTAAGCATCATCTTTTTCATCTGTTTAATGCATGATTGATGTAATACTTCTTCTTCACATGACAAATCATTATCTGTTTTAGCCATCAAGCACACATGTGCAACAGCTTCAGTTTCTTCTTCTTCGTCAGTCAGATTCAACCAGTGTTCATCCTCAGCCATAAGTGCTTTGCCAGCATCTCTTTGTTTAGACAGAAGAAATTTATTCTTGTAGTAGTCGGTATTGCGATTTACCGACTTTCTACAATTTATAGCAAAGTGGCCTAGCTTACCACAGTTATAACACTTTGTGTTCTCATCAGCTGCTCCTTGGGTAAAATTCTTTTTTTCTTCCGGCTTTTTCTCATATTTCTTCTCGAACCTCTTTTCTTCATATTTCTTCTTCTCGCCAAACTTGTCTTTGTATTCATATTTTGAGCCTGACGAGAATCTCTGGTTGTTCGAGTGTGGCCTTTTTGAGAACTTCTTCTGGAATGCTTTAGTTAGCATTGACATTGCATGTTTGACCTCTGACATTTCAAAATCTGAATCTGAGCTGTTACTGTCTTCTGTTTCAGACTCACTTGACTGACTAACTTCTTTTACTTGCTTTCCAGATCTGCTTTTTAATATCTTTTCCTTTCTCTCAGATACAAGAGCCCAAGGATCAGCAACTTCTTTTTCTTTCTTCTTTGCATTTTGAATTTCCAAAACATCCTGCTCATTTTGTTTCAGAGTTCCATAGATTTCATGAAAATCAATATCGGATAACTGTTTATTGAATCTGATATGATTGGCAAATGGTTTCCACTCTGACTGGAGATTGTTAAGGAACTTAACATTAATCTCTATTGTAGTTTTAGAAATTCCATTCTTTGTCAGTTCATTTAGCAGTCTGGCAAGCCTATTGTAAACATCATCAAGACTTTCACCTTCTTTAGCCTTGAATTCTTCATAGGCTGAAATACAGTTAGTGATTTTCAGCTAAGTTCCCACTTTCGAACCCATCATCATCTTTTCGATTTGAATCCACATGCTGTGACCTGATGATTTATGACTGTCAATACTGGTGTAAATATCATTAGTTAGTGCTTGCATCATATAAGACTTGCACAACACATCAGCATGAGCTCTCTCCTTATCTTCAGATGAATATTGATTCTTTAGTTTAGGAACTCTCTGTGCAGGTATGCCTGCTATTAAATCAGCTTCTACCTCTATGAAGAAATCAGCAGAACCTTCCATTAAAGATTTCATTATTAGATCACCTTCTTTCATTCTCTCAATAAAATTCAGGAATCTGTCTCTCCACTGATTGTAATCACCACCAAATAGAACAGGTGGCTTGGTATCAGTACCAATAGCCATTGCTTCTCGTGAACTCATCGTATCAATTTGTATGAAATAGGATCAACTGCAGTTCAAATTTTGAATTAAAAGATCAGTTTACAAAAATATATCTGATAATATGTAAACAAAACTTCGCACACATTCAACACTTAGAACAATTTATGCACAAACA
>NW_020202223.1:1763-31617 GCF_001531365.2 Cynara cardunculus var. scolymus
TAGACGGATTATGCAAAATGAAATACGGATAAGGCACAAAATTCAATTTGATTTAAAATTCTCAAATCGGATGTTTTCAACACTTAGTCAAATTTCCAAAATGAAAATCGGACGTAAAAAGTCAACAAGTCAAAATACGTATAAGTCCTTTTAAAACAAATCGATGAAAAGTCAAAGAAATAAATCGATCAAAAAGTCAATATCGGTTCAATCACCAAGGAATATACGATCAGAATTATAAATCGCTCAAGTAGACAAATTTAAAGTCTTACCAAGCGGATTCTTTAAATCGCTTATTAAATCGCACAAACCTTAAACTTCTTACCAGTCGGATTATATAAATCGGCCACTAATCCGTTCAAGTTWCCAAAGACTTACCAGCCGGATTGTTTAAATCGCACACTAATCYGCACAAGTTATCAACGGTTTACCAGGCGGATTGCTAAATCGCTTAATGATCCGCACAAGTGTTGTCCGGATAACCTATGTCAAGCAACTCAAAATTAGCACAAGTAATACGCGGATAACACCCTAAATCGCACAAGCTTTAATCGGACTAAAATTCAATCAAAAACACAAAATTTCACACTTTTTATCAAAAAATTGGATCAAAATATGAAAAAATATGAGTTTTGAAGAAAAAATTTCATAATACGAAAAATCAATATTCGATTAAAACTGGTTTAAAACTTGCTTAAAATAAAAAATAGTGTGAATCAAGATTGTTCGTAATGCAAAACCGAATTTGGCGAAGTAAATCTTTACAATTAACCGATTTAAGCTCAAAAACCCAATCTGGATGAAGAACTCTCAAGAACAGTGATGAACATCATGACATAGATCGATGAATCTTCAAAAATTCGTGAAAAATTGTGCAAAATTTGTTCAATCCTCTAATCAAAACTGATGTAGCTTGCTCTTATACCAATTGTGAAGTCCCAAAATCATACAAACATGATATGATCTTCAAGAATCAAGATGAACATAAAAGTAGAGAGAATATCATCAAAGATTGATTTGATTGAGAGAGAGAAAATTATAGCTCTAATCTTGATTACAATTCTGCTAATTACTTCGTTATGACAATTACAAGGAAAATACTATTTATACAAGGAAATGTAAAGGCTACAATATTACAATATAAAACTATACTAAGGAGAAACTTGAATACAACTTTAACGCTCTTACTCAAACCCAACAATTGTTTTACTTGAAGTCCTAAAAAGAAGTTCATCTCACCCATCATACTCATTTTAAAACGCGAAACCATTAAGGCAGAAAAGTTTTTGTAGTATTTTGGGTTCGTAGATCCAAATATTATGTCGTCTACATAAATATGTATCAAAATAATATCCGACTTCTCCTTTTTGATAAAAAAAGGTTGTGTCAATATTACCTTTCGAGAAACCTGACTTTACCAGAAATTATGATAAAATGTCATATCAGGCTCTCGGTGCTTGTTAAGACCGTATATGGCTCTGTCAAGGATGTATACATGATCCAGCTTTGACTGATCCACAAAACCCTCCGGTTGAGCAACATAGACTTCTTCTTTGAGAAGACAGTAAAGGAATGTTGTCTTGACGTCCATCTGGTACACTGTGAATTTCTTGTGTGCAACGTACGCCACAAACATCCTTACAGCTTCAATCCGTGCAACCGGGGCAAAGGTTTTGTCGTAGTCAACACCTTCATGTTGATTGTATCATTTAGCGACGAGCCGAGCCTTATTTCTGACAACAACTCCATCTTCATCCTTTTTATTCTTGAATACCCATTTTGTATCGATAATCGTCTTATTGTTGGGACGAGGTACCAATCTCCAGACTTTCAGTGCTTCAAACTGGTTCAGTTTCTCTTGCATTGCAAGTATCCAGACCGGATCTGCTAAGGCTTCAGACACCTTAGTTGGTTCAATGTTACTCAAAAATGTGGAATATAGACACTCATTAGCTGTAGCAGACCGAGTACGAATAGGTGCTGATGGATCACCAATAACTTGATGTATTGGATGATTCCTGGTCCACTTCTTGCTATGAGGTAGGGGAACATAGGAACTTTGATCTGAGTTTTGATCAATGTAAGTATTAGAGGAGTTAATCGGAACAGGTTCAGGTGAAGGTTCAATATTTGGAACTGGAGTAGGCTGAATATCTGACTGAGGTAAGGTATTTTCATCTTCAACGACCAACATCTCTGGCACGTCAGTATTTACACACTCTTCATGTTGAACTAGACCATCAGGAATTTCCATCTCAGTTTCTTCATCTACTTCTTCAGTTTCTTCTTCAGTTTCAGTTACTGGAACATCAGGAGATGGACCAGATAACTGTTGTTTAGTATGTGTATTCCTGGACAAGTCATTGGACTAATTAGATTTATTTTCGAAATCTTCTTTATAAAAGTTTTCAAACAAAGAATCTAAATCAGAACTATCAGTATTCGATGATTCAGGTTTATCAGCTTTCTGCGTAGTATTAATTATCAGCCCGGGTCCTGAACCGTGTTGTTTAGAAGCCACATCAATAACTTCATCAAATGACACGTTGACGCTCTCATTGATGATTTTTGTCCTTTTGTTGTAGACCCTATATGCAACAGATGTTTATGAATAGCCTACGAAGACAGCTTCATCAACCTTTGCAGCGAACTTCCCTCTGTCCTCTTTGTCATTTAAGATAAAACACCTGCAACCAAATACTCGAAAGAATTTGATATTAGGTATTCTTTTATTTATTATCTCATACGGAGTTTTACCAAACCTTTTGTGAACGAGAGACCGGTTCTGGGTAAAACATGCAGTCACCACTGCTTCAGCCCATAGATATAGTGGAAGTTTAGAACATGTAAGAAGTGTACGCGCCGCTTCCACCAATGTTCTATTTTTACGCTCAACGACACCATTCTGTTGCGGTGTCCGGGCTGCTGAGAATGTATGTGTAATACTGATGGATTATAGGAATGAGCCGAGAGTATTGTTCTTGAATTCGGTTCTGTTGTCAGTTCTGATTTTCTGAACTGGCAGTTGCAGATTATTTTGAACTGTCTTCAAGAAAGAAATGATTGTCTCAGCTGCTTCATCCTTTGACCTAAGAAAGTGAACCCATGTATATCTTGAGTAGTCATCGACTATGACTAACACATACTTCTTTCCTTTTATGCTTTGGACTCGCATAGGACCACAGAGATCCATGTGGAGTGGATGCAGAGGACGTTCGGTATTGAACTCAGTCTTCAGCTTATGTGAAGCTTTCTTCAGCTTACTCATCTCACATGCGCTGCACACATGGTCTTTATGAAACTTTAAGTCCGAGATGCCGTTAACCAAGTTGTCACAAACCAACTTGTTCAGATATTTGAAGTTAAAATGAGAAAGACGTCGATGCCACAGCAGATTCTGCTTCAAGGATGCCTTGGATATCAAGCAGACGTCTGTATCTACTTGTGTGTTGGATAGGTCAATTGTGTAGAGGTTTGATCTTTTGATTCCAGCTAGAAGCTCCTTACCATCAGTAGTACGGATGTTGCCTGTTTAGCTTTAAAACAAACTTCTAAATTCTTATCACAAAATTGACCTATACTGAAAAGATTATGTCCAAGTCCTTCGACATACGACACTTTCTTTATCATTACGTCACCGTATCCAAGGATAGGCGTGTATTGATCGTTTCCGAATCTTACCGTACCTCCAAATGATTCAACATAGTTAGATAATAATTCTTTTCTACCAGTCATGTGCTTAGAACATCCTGAGTCTAAGAACCACACATGCCGGTTAACCTGCAAAGTGAATCAATTGGGTTTTGGTACCCATTTTAGATTGGTTCCTTTGAGATCAGATCTTGTTGGTGGTATACTGTATGTACCAAACCAACGTTCTTTAAAATGAATTTTCTTAGATAAAGCAGAATGCATGAAATGATCAGACTTAAAAGAAGTAAAAGACTTAATTAAGCAACTCATTCAATGTACACGGAGAACAATTATTTTTACTATTTCTAATATCAAACAATTCATCTACTGAATATCTTTTTAGAGAATTATTCAAGGTCGAATTATTTAATACAGACTTAGTAAAATTATTCTTCTTCTGTTGAGTTGAAGATTTTTCTTCTTCTTTTACTCTCCAAACCTTCTTAAACTTCAACGATTTATCTGAAACATGAAAAATAAAATCATCAGCTTTAATTGAATGATGAACTTTATGTTTTATTTTCTTATTAGTAAGCTTCTTCTGTTTCCTCGAATTCTTTTTAGTTTTATTCTTTTTATAATACCAATTCTTGGAAACAGGTTTTGCATTAAAATTCTTTTCCAAATCTGAAGCTAAGTCAGAATCCTCATCATTTCATTTTTAACAAGGAAATCTTCATGACTGGGAAGTTTCTTAGAAAAGTTGAACTGATCAATCTCATTATCCAAACAGGTTTCTGAATTCAAGATGTCCAAAAAATTATTCATTTAAAATATTTATTTTTTCTGAATCCGAAGTTTCACTTGAAGATTTATCGCACGAAAAATACTCAGACTCAACTCGTTCCGTTTTAACTTTAGAATTTTCTAAATTTTTAATTTTATTTAAAAATTCTTGCGTTTGTTGATTAAATGAAAGCCTTTCTTCACTTAAAATCTATTCCAACTGAACCACTTGTTTTTCTAAAATTAATGTTGGAATATAAAGCTTTGGTTCAGCTGGTTTAGATTCAAGCTCTGCTTTTGAATAACTGTGAATATAATCAGTTGAAAGTGCTGAGACTTGTGTTTTGTAGCTATCATTTAAGTTTTTATAATCAAACAGAACTTGCATCTTGTCTTTTCTTTTTCGGTTAAAATCTTCTTGTTGTTCTACTTCATCAGAAGATTTAGTAAATTTAATTTGAAACTTGGGTCCGCAATCAAGATATTTAAATTTATATAAAGTGGGGATATAATATAAAGCTTTTCCTAAAAAATTTAGATTTTCATACCCCAACCCTTCCCGAGGGTTAAAGAATCTTATTTCAGAGGGTTTGTTTAGAAAAATTGTTTGATCAGTCTGCCCTCTCTTATATAACTTATCTTCCTTAGTTTTCAGTTTTTCATTTAAATCAATAATCTGTAATTCAAGCTTACTAATTTTAACAATTAGATCTTCATTCACTAACTCTAACGACTTATATCATTCCTTTGAATCAGATAACTCGGTTTTTAAGTTGTTGGATTTTTCATGAAATGATTTAGATTCAGATTGTAAATATTTTTCCCAATCCAAATTTCCAGCATTTTCATCAAAGAGTTTGATGTATTTTTCTTTTTGCGTTTGTAATTCTTTTTGAAAATTATTTGAAYGYAATTTTTCWGTTTTTAATTGTTGCTGAAAAGATTGGAGTTTAAGCATCATCTTTTGCATCTGATTAATGCATGAATTCTCCAATACCTTTTCTTCCATCTCAGCCATTCTCTTCTTCTCCTTCATCTGAAGAACCATTTTCAGTTTTCGCCATCAAGCAAATGTGAGCCACAACTTCTGACTCTTCCTCCTCATCAGTTAAGTTTAACTAATGGTCATCTTCTGCCATTAATGCTTTGCCCGCATCTCGTTGTTTTGATAGAAGAAATTTGTTCTTGTAATAGTCGGTATTCCTTGTTACTGGTTTTCTGCAATGCACAGCAAAATGACCCAACTTGCCACAGTTGTAGCATTTGGTATTGTCATCAACTACGCCTTTCACAAATTTCTTCTTTTCTTCCGGTTTCTTTTCATATTTCTTCTCGAATCTCTTCTCTTCATATTTCTTCTTTTCGCCAAATTTATCTTTAAATTCGTATTTTGAGCCTGAAGAGAATCTCTGATTATTCGAGTGCAGTCTTTTCTGAAACTTCTTTTGCAATGTTTTTGTCAGCATTGCCATGGCATGTTTAAATTTTGTCATTTTAGAGTCTGAGTCAGAACTGTCACTTCTTTCACTTGCTGATTCACTTGATTGGCTGTTCTTCTTCACTTGGTTTCCAAATCTGCTTTTATTCTTCTTCTCAGATACAAAGTGTTAGGATCAATCGCTTACCCACTATACCAAAAGCAATTGCCTTGGTGAAGGCGCAACCTTATTTCCTTTATAGCGTAGCAGCCAGCGCCATGTTTCGATTTAGGAAGATGTTGGAACCGTGACCAACAATCCCCCCCAGCATCTGCCGGTACTAATAAGAGCTTCGTTAGAAGTCAATGGCCGTGCAACATGCCTTTTTCATAATTATGCACTCCTTGCATATTATGCACACCATGGGATTCGAACCCGTGACCTGCTCTGATACCAATTGTTAGGATCAAGCGCTTACCCACTACACCAAAAGCAATTGCCTTGGTGAAGGCACAACCTTATTTCCTTTATAGCGTAGCAGCCAGCGCCTCTTTTCGATTTAGGAAGATGCTGGAACCGTGACCAACACAAAGGCTAAAGGATCAGCAACCTCCTTTTCCTTTTTCTTCTTAGAATCTCGGACCTCTAAAACTTCTTCCTCGTTCTGTTTCAGAGTTTCATAAACCTCATGTATGTCTTTATTAGATAAGGATTTGTTGAATCTGATAAGATTAGCATAAGGTTTCCACTCTGATTGTAAGTTGCTAAGGAATTTAACATTTATCTTTATGACAGTTTTAGAGATTTCGTTCTTGGTCAGCTCATTTAGCAATCTGGTAAGTCTGTCATAAACATCGTCAAGGCTCTCTTCTTCTTTAGTCTTGAACTCTTCATACATAGAAATACAGTTAGTGATTTTTAATTGAGTTCCCACTTTGGAACCCATCATCATTTTCTCTATTTGACCACATGCTGTGACCAAAAGATTTATGGCTATCAATGCTCGTGTAGATATCATTGGTCAGTGCTTGCATCATCTAGGACTTGCATAACACATCAGCATGTGCTCTCTCCTTTTCTTATGCAGTGTATCTGGACTTCTCCTTTATTACTCTTTGAGCAGGTCTGCCTTCATCAGGTATGGTAGATGTTTCTCTCCAGAAAACTGCAGGTCCTTCCATCAAAGATTCCATAATTAGTTCACCTTATTTCATTCTCTCGATAAAGTTCAGAAATTTGTCTCTCTACTGGTTGTAGTCTCCTCTAAACAATACTGGTGGCTTGGTGTCAGTACCGATAGCCATTGCTTCTTTTGAAATAATTTTATCAGATAAGTATGATATCGAATCTACTACAGTTCAAAATTTGATTTAAAGGATTAGAATTCAAATTTTATCTCAATAAATCGCACACAGGAAATTACACTCATTCAAGACTTAAAAAAATTAAGCACACAGACTTATCCAGATTAGAAGTCCGGACAAGCTTATTCGGATTAGATATCCGGACAAAAAGATAGTCTTAAGATTTCGAATCAAAACAAGTTATCCGGATTAGATATTCGGACAACAAATACAATCAAGCTCGCACAATTCACAACAAATCTGGATGAGAAATCCGGTGATTTTAAACACTTAGTCAAATTCGCACAAATTCCAAAATTGAATACGGACGAAAAAAGTCAACAAGTCAAGTCAACCTAGTCAACAAGTCAAAATACGAACAAATCCGCTCAATTTCAAAATCAACAATTTAATTCGCTCAAAAAGTCAACAAATTCAATTCGGTCAACTAGACAAAGATATCAAACTGCTCAACAATGAAAGTCAAAACCCGTTCAACAAATCAAAGTTAAAGTCAAAATATGATCAAAAATTAAATCGCATACAACACAATGACCAAGATTAAATCGCACAAATAAATCGCACAACAAATCAGACGGATTAAACTAAATGCTTACTAAATCGCACACGTTACAAACGATTTACCACTAAATCGCACACACCATTGAGCGGTTTAAAACTATATCAATCAAGTTTTAGCTGGTTTATCCTAAATCGAACAATCACAATTCATAAAATTACAAGACTTAAATCGTACAAGCACTAGGCGATTTACACTAAACCGATCAAGAGTTATACGGATTAAAATTCAACCAAAAACACAATTTTAACACTTTTTAACCAAAAATTTGGATCAAAACATGCAAAATTATGAGTTTTTGAATAACATAATTTTTTTTTCGTAAACTCAAAAATCGATAAAAAATGATTCAAAACTTGATTAAAATAAAAAATGATGTGAATCAAAGATGTTCAGATTGAAAATGCGAATCTACTCAAAATTGATGCGATTAATGCAAAAAATATGCAATTCGGTCAAGAACAATGATGAACAGATGAAGAACAGTCCGATTCAATCCACTAATTCTGTACAAATTTCCTCGAAAATTTGAAAATCCTCTAAACAAATCGCTGCAATCTGTGCTCTGATACCAATTGATGTTCCCAAAATCATACAAATCAGATTTAATCTTCAAGAACAAGAACAAGATTGAGTAGAGAGAGAATTTCACCAAATATTGTATTGTATTTCTTGAGAGAAAGTACAAGATGATTAACAGCTAATCTGGAAATTATGAACTGAAATAATGACAATTAAGAGACTAAATCCTATTTGTACTAAGGAAATAGTAAATGCTAATAATTACAAAAACATTACAATATGAGAACTTGAATACAACTTTAAAGCGCATTCTTGAACCCAACATAAACTATTGTTCAAATGTTGACTTTTAAAAGTTTGACTTTATAAAATTCTTTTGGTAATTTTCACCTTGTTAAGCTACCAAGGAATTACTCATTAGACCTTATGGTCTAACCCTCATTTTGTTTTCAAAAAATGTGCATTCTCTAAAGTCTACAACAAACAAGTGGGAGAGGCAGGATTCTCTCTTAGTGCAGTTCGGTAGAACGTGGGTCTCCAAAACCTGATGCCGTAGGTTAGTCGAACCTTAACTCAACTCAGGAGAGAAAGAATCCACTCCCTTTCAAGACAGGTGCATCCGGAAGGTAAAGGAAGATGTGATTACAAGTGTTATAGCTTTACATATGGTTATATGTTGAACATAAGTTGTGTGGAAATTGTTTATTACATGAATTTTTAAATCTGTTATATTCAAGTCATGTAAACTAGGCAACAAGTTTGTAGTGACTTTTACAAGTATAGTTGTGTATATTTTGGACCAATATGTATTATTTGAAATTCATATTATATGAAACATGTATTGTGTATGCAAATTTGAGGATGCATTGTTACATAAAGATCCCAACAAATTATGCTTCTCGAGTCTCTGGTTGCCATTAATACTAATTTCATGACACCCATTGTTTCTAGCATGTTGGGCATTAGATTAAATTGGCTCCCTTAAGTTTACATAGTCAAAAAAGTGGCGTTTGATGCTATGTTGTATCAAGTAGGTCGCGAATTACCCTGTTATGGTAGGGGTCAGATTTGCCTACACCTTACGCCTCCGAGATAGGCATGGGAATGGGGCAGGGACCTCATCTCCGTCCCCGTCCCCGTCCCCGATTACTTATCTCTATCCCCGTCCCTGTCCCCATCCTCACCGGGGATTATAATCACATCCCCATCCCCATCCCCACCGGGGATTATAATCACATCCCCATCCCCATCCCCAACGGGGAAACGGGGATTTTTTCCCGTTTATACAAGTTATTTTGAATTAAATATGTGAGAGACTATAAATGTTTAAATCTCAAATATTTTCAATAAACCTAAAATCAAAATGAATTTAATTTAATACAAAAAAACCACAACATCATATAAGAACTAATAACCTAAAACAAAAAAAATCAATTTAATACAAAAAAAACTTAAAGTCACATGTACCATAAGATATTGAGTAATATACAACCATATCGAGTAATATACAAAACTTGTGAGTAATTGTATTTTGACTTGACATCCAAAATATTACATATTAACATCTAAAAACTAACAATTTTATATTATAAACCTAGTTAGGAAATAGAAAATTATTAATTACCGCTTTAGTTGAAATAATATATATATATATATATATGTATGTATATGTATATATGTATGTATATGTATATATGTATGTATATGTATATATAACGGGTACGGTACGGGACGGGGCGGGGCGGGAGTACCATACCGTCCCCGTCCCCATCCACGGTTTGAGACAAACGAGGATCCCCATCCCCTTCCCCATCCTCGATTTAGCGGGGAATCTCCGTCCTCGATGGGTCGGGGCCCATTCCCATGCCTACTCCGAGACCCTACTTTTAAGTAAGATTTATTAGATCAATTTGGTTTGTTTTGTTTATTATCTTGGGTTGGGTTGAGTTGGGTTGGGTTGGGTTGGGTTGGATTGAATCGAATCGAATCGGTTAGCCATTTTTTCAAAAGTTTTTGTGCAACCTTAGTTGTTATAAATTGATGATTATTGTTATTAAAATTGGAAAAGAGGGCAAGATGGAGATTAAGTTAGAAAGAAGGGGTAAAATGGGAATTTAAGTAAGGAGATGTGGGATTCCGCAATCCTGTTCATGTGATTCTTCCTCCCACTAATTTTTAGGTCTCCAAACATGAAAGCTTTTGAAAAAGGTAAATCTTTTGTCTCATACATATAATCCTTAGCTATCGATTTTACTGAATTGCAATAAATGCATTAAATCTTGTAGACTTTCAAATATTTAAATACAAAAAGGATTTTGTTCCTTTACTGTTTCCTTTGTTAATTTTCTTCCTTTAATGTTTCCTTCATGCTGTTTTTATTTGGGTTCCCACTCTACACACAGTTTTTGACCGTTGCTCTCTTTCTCTCTCTCTCTCTACAAGGGTTTTGACTTCCTTCTCTCTCTCTAAGAAGGGTGTGTCTTGAGGGGTTTCTTTGTGTTCTTGAACCCCATCTCTCTCTCTCTCTCTCTCTCTCTGAGCTAAAAAGTATGTGCTCTTGAAGCGCCTCTCTCTCTCTCTCTAAGCTAACAAGTATGCGTTCTTGAAGCCCATCTCTCTCTCTCTAAGCTAACAAGTATGTGTTGAATTGAGGTAAGAAGACTCTTTGATTAATCCCATTTTCACTTCTCTCCTCTCCCCCTGTTTTCTTGATTATTTATTCATTTAGTTTCTCTTCATTTTATCTATGAACACTTGTTAGTTTCATCTTCAATTCTTGATGCCCATCTTATTTTAAAGGTTTAATATTGATTCCATTGTTGCTTTGCATCATGATTTTGATTAATTTTTACAATCACGTTAATATCTGATTTAATATATTTTATCAAGTTTAATTGTGAATATTATATATTTTCTGGCAATTTTATTGTCTAAAGGTTTTAGGAGAGAAGCTTTAGTCAAGAAGAAGCTATACTTACTGGGCATTTTTTTTAATTTTTCTTTGGAGTTTCCCTATGTTGTTGTAATAATTCCCTTTTCCTTTCTTGATCAATTGCTTTAATTAAAGCTAAATTAATTATAATTTTTTATTCCCAAAGTTAAAAAATTATGTTGTTTTCACCCATGTGATCAACTCTGCAAGGCTGCACCTTGTACCTCTTTTGCTTTTCTAATCCAAACAATATAATTTCTATATTTTTCTAACTAACTATTTGTTTCAGAAAAATAATATATATATATGCATTATCTTGTGTATTTTGTAGTTTATTTCCATCAATTAACTTTTTCTTCCTATTGCTCGAGGCTGTATCATCTTCATGACCAAGACCGGGCAAGTTTTATTTTTTTTTCCAAACTTTGACTATGGAAGTTAAACTTATGTTTGCAAAATCTTCAATTAAATGTATAATCTCACACGCTTTACATAATGTTTCTCAAATTTATAATTGTTATTTCATGTTTTGATGAAATCATCAAGTAATTTCTTCAGAAAGAAAATATTTCTTACAAAATTCAAGTTTAAAAACCATTTAGTTTGACCTTCAAAGTCAAAGAAGCAAGTATTTTCCAATCCTTGTGGCTATTAATGTACTTTATTCTCATTTTGCTTCAATGGAACAGCGCTTAAGATCCCTCATGAATCTGATAAAACCCTCAACAAGACTTGCAGTTGATATTCAATCTGATTTGAATCATAACAACTCCTAAAAATCAAAGAAATGGGATGTTCTTCGTCGAAGCTGGACGATGAAGAAGCCGTCCAGCTTTGCAAAGACAGAAAAAACTTCATCAAGAAAGCCGTTGAACATAGAACGAGATTCGCATCTGGTCATATGGCTTATCTTCGATCACTTAAACGACTATCTGCCGCCCTTAAAGACTACGTTGAAGGCGATGAACCTCGTGAATTCTCTTTAGATTCCTTCACCACACCGCTCGTACCCACGACCAAGAAAATCACCCAACGGTTCGTCACTATTTCACCGAATTCCTTCACCATCGAGCCCAAAGTGAACTACCTTCGAGCTGGGGGTGTGAACCCTACTGTTTTCGTTCAAGAACGGCCTCCGGGGTCGCCTGAAACCGTGCGAGTCGAGTCGTTTAACCAATCTTCGGTTTACCAGTATGCAACCGATAGTTTCTTTCCGATGCAACCACAATCGCCACCTTTGTCTATCTTTCATTCCAGCCGACCAAATTTGCCGCCCCCTTCGCCTCAAAGATCTTCACAATGGGATTTCTTTTGGAACCCGTTTTCGTCTTTGGATTATTACGGGTATCCCGCGACAAACAGCGATCATCAGAGCGTGTTCGATGATGATATCAATGGATTACAGCAAGTAAGAGAAGAAGAAGGGATTCCAGAACTCGAAGAAGAAACAGAACAGGAAGAAACTGATAACCATAGAGTGATCAGAAGAGCCAAAGTTCACGTGAATTGTGATCACGAAGATGAAGTTACGGTTGAAGATGTTGATGACGATGATGAGTTTGAAACGGACGGTGGGGATGAAACGGAAACTGAACACGAAGCGGAATCCCCGCCATTGACGAATAAAAGTCAGAATCTTGAGGTTTCGAAGGCACAGAATTTAGGGGAAGTCTCAAATAATGGAACGGCAGAAGTTGTTTCGAATCAAGAAAGCGCTAAAATCGAAGGGACACCAGGGTTCACGGTTTATGTGAATCGAAGGCCAACGAGCATGTCCGAAGTTATTAAAGATCTTGAAGCTCAATTCACGATCATCTTTGATTCAGCGAAAGAGCTTTCAGCTATGCTAGAGGCTAACCGGGCTCATTACTCATCAACCTCACACGAACTCACAGGTTCAAGTTCAGTAGGTCATCTTTTGCGACCATAAGAAAGCTTATTGAAAAAAACATGTTTGGTTAGCTTATAAGATTTTTTAAAAATAGCGTTTCAATATGTTCGAGGACTTTTTTTCACCTTTTTCCGGTTATGTCTTATATATTTTTCCAGTTAATCTTTTAACATGTCTTGTTGTACTTGTGATATATTTTATTGGCTAAGCTAGTTTTTGACTGGTTTATCAGTCAACAACTATCTTATGAGCTAACAGCTCGTTTGTAGAACATAGCCTTAGTTATTACTTTTTGATGCTAATTTTCAGGTCATCTTTCGTACTTTTTTGTTCTACAGCTATGAAGATATTAAATCCCGTGGCTTTACTGCGTTCTGCATCATCTTCTCGCTCAAATTCATCGAGATTCTTGATGAACTCTTCGGGCATTTCAAAAGATGAAGGTTATGCTAGCAGCAGTGATTTGTCCGATGAGTCTAGTTTGTTTCACAACAGTCATCAATCAACGCTCGACAAACTATATGCCTGGGAGAAAAAACTCTATCAAGAAGTCAAGGTATTTGATGTTCATCGAACATACCTAGCCAAATCGGTTTATGTTTAATGAGCTTAATCGGATTCATAAGTTAGCTATATATGATTGTTTGACAGTGGCCTAATGATATAGAAAGTGACTTATTCAAGAGTGCTTCTATGCCCCAAGATTTTTCCAAACCTGTCTCACCCAATTAAAAAATATTCTCGTTCCATATATTGAAAAACTCTTCCAAACAAAAAACTTTCCAATCTATACAGATTAGATAAATCGACATAAACATCTTTATCTATATAGGACTTAATGAAAAATCAACCAAACAGCCCCAGTGCCCTGATAGATTGTTTTATAGTTCGTAAGTTTATAGGACCAAACAATTATTCGTAGTATATAGAGGTGTTTTAACAAAAAAAATTAGGATAATTTTGAAATAAAGAGTCATATTAATCTCTTCATATGACATTATCTGAAAAGTTCTAATAGGGAATTTATTTCAAAAGTATCTTTAAAACCTTGATAGGATGCTCAAACGCGTCATAAAACCTATTGTAACACCTGGACGTACAATTGTTATATCCTATAATGCTGTCTATTAGGACATTTAGATATCTTTGACATCTTATATAGACCTCCTTGTTGTAGTGATTTACCACTAATTTAGTGATCGTGGTTTGTTTTGGCTAATTGGACAGGCTGGAGAACGGGTTCGTATAGCGTACGAGAAGAAATGTGTTCAACTTAGGAACCATGACATTAAAGGTGACGACTACTCTTCGGTCCATAAAACAAGAACGGCCATTAGAGATTTGCATACGCAGATTAAGGTTTCTATACACTCGGTTGAAGCCGTGTCGAAAAGGATTGAAACTTTAATGGATCAAGAACTTCAGCCACAACTTCTCGAATTGATCCAAGGGTATTATTGTCAGCTTCTAACTTCAAATCCCTTACCCACAAACAGTTTTTGGCTAATTCCACCTTATTTTAAAATAAGGGGGTGTTTGGGATTGTTTATTTAAAACAATTTATGTTTTTTTACAAAAGCACTTATTAACTTATTACAACGCAGAAGGGTTTAGCTTTTTCAAAAACTTCTTATTACCGGTTTGGCACCGGTATAAGTTGTTTATCCAAATACTCAAAAGTGCTTATTAATGATATCACACCGGAATAAGTTAATAAATTATTTTTATAAGCAATCCTAAACACCCCTAACACTCTTTTCACAATTATAAGTAAGTTTATTTTTAAAGCATATGAGAAAATTATCTTTTCACAATTATAAGTAAGTTTATTTTTAAAGCATATGAGAAAATTATCCAACTAGTGTTTAAGCTAGTCTATGAAATTAATTTTTTGAAAATCTATTTTAAATAGGGGATTTTTTATTTTTATTTGATTATATTCCTGACAGATTATTCAAAATAAAGAAAGTAGATATTTTAATGATTTTGAACAAATTTTTGCTTCAACGTGTTCTCGAAAATAAAAAAGTCTAAATAATTTAGAAATTTTCTAATTCATATAATATTTTATTAAATAATATGTAAGATGTCTAAATAATAAAATATTAAAATTAAAAGTATAATGTTGATAGTACATTATAAGGTTATAATACGTGTGGATAGCCTATGTGTATAGTGAGGTGGCATGGAGATATGGTATAATGAGTAAATTTAAATCAAAAGTTTACTCAAGGTTATAATTAGTAAATTTTTCAATGTTCTAATAAAAAATAATTTGAAAATACATTGTTGATATAAGAAAATATATGAAAGTAATTGTGCATTTCCCCTTTTTTATTACTTTTGTTAAGGAGAAGGTTTAAATGCTTAAGACAAAGAATAAAATGTTTATTAAATATTTTAATAATATAATTAATGTGTAATATTCGGCATCTAACTGTTGGAATTGGAAATTTTGATTTTTGTTTTGTCTATTTTAGATAAAGTTTAAAGAATCTGTTAGAGATGTCAACTCGTTTTTATTAAATGGTAGTAGTTTTTCTCAGTTAGTTTGCCAAACATGTTGTGATTATGGATCGGCAAAGACGCCAAATTTTTGATGAAAAATGCGCAGGTTATCACGAATGTGGAAGGTAATGGCCGAGTGTCATCAAAATCAGAAGCGAACCCTGGATGAAGCCAAGATGTTACTAGCCGGGACCCCCTCGAAACCGAAGTACACACCAATTCATTCTAGTGAGCCACACCGGCTATCCCGCTCGGCTTCCAATCTTGAAGCTGAGCTACAAAACTGGAAATCTTGTTTTGAATCATGGATCACATCACAAAGATCCTACATTCATGCAATCACAGGCTGGTTACTACGGTGCACCGGATCGAACTCCAACAACACCTCAAAATTCCCATTCTCTCCCCGTAGGTCCACGGGGGGCCCACCGATGTTCGGAGCCTGCATGCAATGGTCCAGATTGCTCGACTCGATCAGTGAGGTCCCGGTGCTGGATGGGCTAGACTTTTTTGCAGCAGGGGTTGGTTCTCTATATGTACAAAAGTTAAAAGAAGGAGGTGGTGGTGGTTCGGGACGGACGGAAATTGGATCATCGAGGCGGTATGGCGGCGGCTCTGGAATGGAGATGGTGGAGAGCGGGCGGCCAGAGGAGGAGGAGACGGCGGAGAAAATGGCTGAAGTTGCAATTAAAGTATTGTGTGCTGGAATGTCTGTTGTTGTGAGTTCTTTAACAGAGTTTGCTCTGTGTTCAGCCCAAGGGTATTCTGATTTGGTGAAGCAGTGGGAGAGTGCCAAGTGTCCAGAAGGAAGTAGTGGGGCCAAAGGATAATATCTCGGATTCTTTTGAATCTTTTTATGTGGGCAGTTAGTTTGGTAGGTGTAATTAGTTAAAAGAAATATTCTTTTTATAATATATTAATTCATATATATATATATATATAGAGAGAGAGGGGGGATCAAATGAAAACCATTTTCATTTGTGAAAATCTTATAAACCAATCTCATCCATCTATTTTCTTGATCAATGGTCAAGATTAGATTAGTTTATATTAAAAAATAAAAATAAAAAAATAAAAAAAAATAAAAGTTTATTTTTTAATTGAAAAAAGAGCAAAAATGTAAAACATCAAAATCTATAACCAAGGCAACAAGATCATGTATATCATAATATTAATGAAACAAAATCATTGTTTTAAAAAACTATATATATCATCTTATCTATACTATCTTATAAATCATTTGGCTAAAACTCTTAAAAACTCTTAAAAAATTTTAAAAACTCTTAAAAACAACATTTTAAACATATAGTACTACTTATTAATGTTAACTTACTTAAAGACAACCTCTATTGCTTTAGGTACAACCTACTAAAGCATACTATCCCTAACCCTCCAACAACCTACTACCCACCATCCCTAATCTGCGTATTCCTAAACCCAATCCCATTTTTATCGCCATCCATTCCCATAAACAAAATCGATTTTCAAACCCATGTATCGCCATCCCTAAACCCAATCCCATTTTTATCGCCATCCATTCCCATAAACAAAATCGATTTTCAAACCCATGTATCGCCATCCCTAAACCCAATCCCATTTTTATCGCCATCCATATCCCATGAACAGAGATTTTGATGAAATCGATTCCAACCCAATTCAATTTCATCGGTTACAACAGATTCTGAGATAGTATCGATTATATATTTGGCATCTGTCATCCTCACCAAAACATACAAGCAGAGGAGGTAAGCATCATTCGTTAATTTTCCATGTTTTAAGTTTTACGTCGTAGTTGATGTTCTTCTTGGTGCTAGAATCAAAATTAGAGATTTTGATATGGTTGTTCATTGTCCTTCCCTGTTCTTCAAGTTCTTACTATGTGTTCATCTTTCTTCTCCATTTTCACTTCTGGGTTAGGGTTAATTGTGTTTCCATCGATCGATTTGTTGCTCTTCAAGCTTTTGACTTATCTACTGTAAGAGCTTCAAGCTTCTTTGCATCTGCACATCGAGGTAATTTGTTTTCCATTTGTATCAGTTTGATTTTACCCAAATCATGTTTCTTGAAAGTCTTAGGCTTTTTAGTTTGGCTTTCTTTTATCTTCCGTATATAATTGTTCATTGTTTTTATTTATTCTACTCAATGTATGCATCAAATACATACTACTAGATGTAGTTGATTTTCATTTATTTCGATTTTCACAATTGATTTCGATTAACAGGTTTCATTATTGTCTTCCTTTCATTACTGTCCATAATCTCTTCAATCTCCTCCGTCTTCAAAATCTCCTTAGAATCTTAGTGTGTTGTCTTACAATAGGTATGTGATTTTCGAAATGTTTATGAATTTGTGTATTGGTTTTATTTGTGCTTTCTAAATCTAATTTAAGGAACTACTTAGATTGTTTATTGTTGTGATTCAATCCTATTGAAAGTTAAATATGGCACAGGTTCTGCACCTGAGTATATGTTAGGGTCACATGTCAAAACACCATCCACATATTTCCACACCTGAAAAAATGGAAAAAAGAAAAGAATAAATTAGAACTTCTGCCGAAACCACACTAAACTTCAAAAAACACTCTATAGAAGCTTGAGATAGTATTTTTACACAACTTCTAGGGGACGAATACAAACTAAAATTACATAATGAATGAGAATGTGATTTTTTAAGATCTTCACCAACCCGAATTTCTTGCAAACCCAATCCTTTGCCGATGGTTGTAGGAGTCAAATCACTACCACCTCTGCCCCACCGTAGTCACTGCACAAGTTCTCTAACCTTACAATTTATATATGGATTTAAATTAGTCCTTTCGAGATTGTTCAAGTTCGTTATTCATGTAAGAGAACCATCCAAAGAATTTTAGAGAGGATGCAAGAAGTAAAAGACTTTCCCAACAGTAACAATAGGGATCATAGGATCTCTAATCCAATCACCATGTACTCTCTTTGCTACAGCTAGATAAGTTGCTTCAATATCAAATACATCATACTGCATGAAGGAATAAAAACAAAAGCAAGTTGTCAGTAGAGAAAGCTTGACTGGTCTTACCATTTTCGGTCAGGACCGGTCATAGCCGGTTACGAGAAAGCTTGAGACAGCTAGATAAGTTTGCGTGGGTAAACAAAAGCAAGGTGTCCTGTGATTTTCATCACTCAACCGTAGTGATGGCCAAAAACCGATCCTGGGATGATCCTAATCGGTCTCAAGCTTTCTCGTAACCGGCCCTTGGTTTTAAAAAGCGCGATGCGGTCCAATGTGTTAAGGGTCCCGGAAGCCGATGCGTGATGCTGATGCGCTTGCATCACGCACGTGATGCGCCCGGTATTCAAAAACTATTTATAAATTAATTTTACATATCAATTTCTACCTTAAAAATACTTACCTATCAAAATACTTCATTTATAACATAAAGTAGTTAAAAAAAGTGGCATTAGAATCTTAAAAAGTTCGTGAATCAGAATAACAGAAGTACAGAACACACAAACTACTACCATGAAGAACACAATTACACAAGTAAATGTCTAATAGTCCCAATCCCTAAACTAAATGACCAACCAAGTGACCAACTAATACTCCCCAAGATCAGCATCATCAAAYCCCAACACGGGTTCATCTCCCTCATCATTATCAAATCCTCCAATATCTGCTTTCACCTCAACTTCGTCATCTTCATCCTGAAGAGCATGTTCTTTTCCTCTATCACTTCTAGCTCTTGATGGACCCGACCCATCATCGTTTACTCTCCGGCTCCCTCTTGATGCTCTAGTGAAATGAGGAGTCTCATACCCCCCGGAAGCTCTACCTACGTCAACCCACGTAAGATCATCATCAATAAATACCAAATCATCATCTTCATCATCATTGTCCATCCTCCCCATCAACCACTCATTACTTTCATCTATGTCTTCTAGGATGATAGGATCACTACTTCCCTCCTTCTTATATTTACGTTGCAAGGCACGATTGAATTTCACATAGACCATGTCATTCAATCTTTCTTGTGCTAATCTATTCCGCTTCTTGGTGTGAAGCTGTCAAAAGTTTAATTGGATATTAGTTGATATATTTAAAATTAGATACCGAATTTATAATGTCATGTACGACACTTACATGTTGAAACACACCCCAATTTCTCTCGCAACTTGTAGCACTACAAGTAAGACTAAGAACTCGTATAGCAAACTTTTGCAAGTTGGGAGATGAAGATCCAAATGTTGTCCACCACTCCGCTATAAGGAACAAATATTTAAAAAGTAAAATATCCATAGTGTGTAAGTAACCAAGTATAAAAATATATTTTCAATTTAAGATGATTACCTGGTGCCATTGCCTTCCTTTGCCTAATAGCCGCATTTCTACCAAATAGTCCTTCCGTATTTTGATACTTGCCTAATTCTCTTAAGATTAGGTCTTCTACTTGAGGACTTGGAGCCAATCTTTCAATGCAAGAATGTAAACCTTCCATGACTTCTTCACAACTTACAACCCTTTGTGCATTATCATAAAAGGTAGACGGGTTTAGGTAATGGCCCGCGGCATGCAATGGTCAATGGAGTTGACATTCCCACCGATTATCAATTATTTCAAATGTTTTCTTGTAAAGGTCCTCTTGATTGGGAAAGCTTTTAGCAATAGCCTCCTTATCCCTATCCATAGCTTCATAAATATAACCCATGGCAGACTTTCTTTCCCCGTCAACTAACCTAAGAACACTAACAAGAGGGCCCGTCAACTTGAGAGCATACACAATATTTCTCCAAAACGTCTCTTGTAAGATGTAGGAGTGCAACATCTTTCCCTTTGGTTCACTTGACCATTTGCTATCCATCCATTCTTGAGAAGTAACCATCTTTCTCAAGTTATTCTTTTGTTTGTGAAATTGAAGAAGAGTGATAAAAGATGTAGCAAATCTTGTGATTACGGGCCTATGCAAGTTCCTTTGATTCGTGAGCTTCCGCATCAAGTTCACTAGACCAACAAAGTTGTATATGTATCCATTGGCAAACATTGCTTTCTTCAAACAAATTTTCACCCGAGGAATTTGTTTCCCGATATCCTCTAACATAAGATCTATGCAATGGGCAGCACATGGAGTCCAATAAAGATGCTTTCTCGTAGCTTCTAGCATCTTCCCTTTAAAGTTTAAAATAAAAATATTAGGTGACAAAATACATAGTAGTATTAAACATACATAATATTATTATTACATATATAATATTATTAATATATAAATTATAATTAGGAATAGACTAAAATAGTAACTCATACCCGCTTTAACGTACGCAGATGCATTATCGGTGATCACTTGGACTACATTTTCTTCTCCAACATCATCCACCATTTTATCAAGAATCCCAAACAACAAATTTGCGTCTTTAGAGACATCGGAAACATCCATAGACTTCACAAATACATAACCCCTTGGAGAGTTCACCATAAAGTTAATTATGTCTTTTTGGACAACCGAATCACGCCATCCATCTGATAAAATAGAGCAACCTTTTTGGGCCCATTCCTTTTTATGTTCCTTTATTTCTTCTTCAACGGTTTTTACTTCTTGGTTGAGTAAAAGGACTCTTAGCTCATACATGCTTGGTGGTTTCATTCCAGGGCCAAATTGGCCAATAGCTTCAATCATTACACTAAAGCTATCATAAGTAGTGGCATTAAAAGGAATGCCGGCATCATAAAACCACCTTGCTATTTACGTACAAGCTTTATCCCTTAACTCCTTTCGAACCACTGCATTTATGGTTTGTTGTATCCCTCCTTTTCCATCTTTTTTACCTTTGATCACGTCTTTAGGATTAGGAGTGAAGAACCTATCTAGGGGACCTTTTTGTCTCGGTCTTTTTCGTGTGGGCACCTTACTACTACCACCTTCTATTTCAACACAGTCATTGTCCTCTTCACCAAGATCATAATAATCTTAATGCAAGTAACTTGAGTTCATTAAATTCTCCACCTTTGCTACTTCTTTTTTCTGCATATAAGACTTTATTTCTTCTTTTACATGTTCTGGACAATTTGGACAACTAGTAACAGCCGATAGACCTCCAATARAATRCCATTTTAAACGATATACACCACCCTTGACTACTTTACCACAAAAGTGGCRAGTGAAATTGTTCCTACATTTAGGATCTTGAGTTCCATATTTTCTACCGGGGTCACCTGATGAAGTGTTTGAATTTGAACTCGCAATAGGTTCCGATTCCGACATTGTGTAAGCTGGTTGTCGAGTATCGAGCTGGTTATTGACTGTCGAGTATCGCGTTTTCTGCTTCTTTGCTGGTTGTCGAGTATCGAGCTGGTCTCGTGCTACTTCTACTTCTTCATTGTCGGCTACTTCTATTAGGTCGATAACATTAACAGGCTGTCTCTTAACGTTCTATTTTACTTTAACGTTCTATTTTACTTAAGAAGCCCAACTAAAAATCCCAACTAAACACTGAAAAAAAGTCCAAAAACGCAACATACATGATGCGCTGATGCATAAGTGATGCACGCATCGAGTGATGCGTAGGTGATGCGATCGCATCATGGAATCGCAACGCATCAGACCCTTTGATGCGTTTTCTTCAGCGCATCACAGCGCATCGTTCATCACATTGCATAATGCGCACATATTTAAACCCAGAACCGGCCATAACGGGTCTTGATCGAAAATGGTAAGTCCAGTCAAGGTTTTTCATAACACGTTATGGGAAACCGATCCCGGTCTCGGTCCTTGCATTAAAAATTATTTTTTAATGATATATATTTTTAATACATTATAAAACTTGTAATTGGGTCACTCAAATACACTTTAATAATCTAACCTCATGACAGTATTTATGGATAGCTTTTGTTAGGCGTGCTGTGTTTACTTGTTTGAAGATGATAAAAATGAGATGAGAACAGAAGTAGTTGCTAACTTGCTATAAGCCTATAACTTACATTTGAGGAATCAAATTTGAAGCAAGAAATAATGGTGGCTGATAACATGCCATCACCAAGTAGCAAAATTTTAAGTCATAGATTTTATTTAAGTAATAAAGAAACCACATACTTGGCAGGCTTTGGTACCAATTTTGTTCAAGTATGCTACAAATATTCTTGTGGACGTGCACTCTCCAAACGAAACAATGTAGTTCCTTACACGTGGAGTCAACTCTTTCAGTACAGCAATCCCATTTAGAAGTTGCTCTAATTTATCTAGGTGGTCTACAAAAACTCTAAAAACATTATACCATATTGCCATATGAAGCAGAATAAACGAACATCAGCCCAAATGGACAAGCATAAGGCAGGGCCTTAAAAATAGGAATCGAGAGAAGTATTAGTAACCTCGGTAATAAATAATTGCAACAAGAAAGAATTGAGCAGAAATATTTTTGATGATTAATTTCATGATTTAGAACTCAAAGAAAGTGTAAAACAAGTCAAGAACAACCAAGTGCGATGCATATGAAACGTGGTCACTACAACCACCAATTTGTGTCTGAGATATCTGAACAGCTCCAAGAAAAGATACCTCCCATCCCCTAATCTGATAAAAGACTCTTTCGAGGAACATAATATCTTCAAGGAAACCAATGTCAGTAGGGCCTTGTGCTATTCATGTACAACAATAAATTGAAAGCTCTACATATATATTACGCAATAAGATTTGGATAATCTATCATCGGGATAGAAAGTTACATTTATAATCTATCATCAGGATAGAAAGTTACATTCTTCCATAATTATAGACCTACCTTTAATGAGTGATCTGTCTAATCCAAGCTCATCTACTGTCCTGAGTATATACACCAATGCCTGATCAACATATACTAATGTCTATAATCTTTAGAAGACGTAAAAGTCGATGATCCAAATTTTCACCTGTAGTGTAATTCTTTCACAAAGCTCAGCTCATCGATTTCAGACACATTAGAAACATAGTTTGTAGCCTTTTATCCAGTCCATATGACACAACACAGATTTAACTTTAACACTTCTTGAAGGAATAACTAGAATATCAATTTAAAATTTGGTGGTTGCACAAACCACTATAACCTTGTTGGTAGTCTTGCCCATAGCAGAGAGGACAATCACATTATTCTTTTTTGGAAAGCTGAGGATGAGCTCAGTAACTTCTTTCATCCTATCTGCTGAGGCTACTGATGATCCACCAAACTTCATTACGGATGATGGTTGTTTGATCCTTCTAAACCTGGACTTTTGGGTTCACTTTGAACCAGAACATCATTGTTTCTCCCATCACAACCCACCCTTAGACCTCTTCCCCTGCTTGGAGCTAGAACCCTCAAAGCTCCACACAATTCGGTGAGTGGATCAAAATTAAGTCGTTGCTGTGAGCACAATGATTGGGAGGGCACAACTCTCTTTGAAAAATAATAAAGAGTTTTGATTCCACACAAGTTGATTGTTTATTGGTAACAACTCACCAAATAAACAGGGGCGAAGTACATATGGGGGTATAATACGTTGAGAGAGCTAGCTAAGCGGTGCAGTCAAAATACTAGTTATATACTGATCAGCAATGTAAAGCAAACATATTTATAAAGAGTGTTTTCGAAGTAAAAGACAATGAAACTTAAAAAGAACCATTCACGAAAAATGTTATCTATAATCTAAGTCCCTCTTTTAAACTGTCCTGGAAATGTAGGCACAATACTGTTGTAGGTTTTTCTTAATATTGAGAAAATCTTGAGCCCGTAATTTGTGTTTAGATTGTACTCAGGCCCTGTTTATGGAGCTCTGAGTGTAATTCAGGAGCCTGCAATTATAGCAATCAGTCATCAATCCAGCTGTTTCAGAAACTAGGATGGATGTAATATAAAATTAAAAGGATGGGCATCACTTCCTCCTCACAGGGCTGATGTCCAGTGAGTTATTTCTTTCCATATCTCAGGTAATCAAACTTCTGTCATGTATGGTTGGAAGTTCTTTCCCTAACACATGTAGATGTATTAGTTTATGAATGCAAACTGCAAAGTGGCTTCAATGATATTTTTAATTACCATACCAAAAGCAGGTTAGCAAAATCATGGCAATTTCCTTTCAGAAACCATGCATATGACCTAAGACTGTAACTGTTGCAATAGTACGAAGTGATGTTCCATCAGTTACAATTTCCAGTTACTATACAGGTTGCAAGAAGTATATCTATTTAATCTGTTCCATCAGTTACAGTCTTAAAGGCATCCCATACCATGTGATCTGGAAATTTCCTTTTAGTTTGTTCCATCCAACACTCAATTGATCATTTCCACCGGTGTCATCCAGCAGTAAAAATGCTTTAAAATTACTCAATATAGAGGGAATTACCTAATTGCTTTTGGTATGGTAATTAAAAATATCATTGAATTAGATGTGGCAAGAAGCCATTTTGCATTCATATTTTCTTGTCTATATATGCAGATCATAGTTCGTATCAAAAGAGAACTAAACATAACAAGATGTCAACATATGTATTCCAACAAGAATGATACTTACTGGTAGTTAAAATTGATATTGCTCCATCTACATACATTGCAAACCTGCTCATCAGTTGATTATTTTATAATAGATTGAAAGAGATGTCTCCAAGTTTCAAGTTAGATTTTCTAAACAGTAGCATGTATAGGGAGTTCAAAAAGCCTTGTAGATCTAAATGTATAGAACCACTCACTTACTTTCACACATAAAAATCAGATGTCATGGTAATTCTTCACTCACAGACGTGAGAAGTGCAAATGTAAACATATTGTAGAATATATACATACATGGGGGAGCAAAACTCCACCTATAGGTTTAATTGCTTACTTGATTTTGATCTTTATGTGACTGAATATACATACTTGATTCTGTTTTGGTTGCTCTCTCTGATTAAGATTTATTGATGTTTCTAGGGTTATTTTTTGGTTTACTGTTCTTAGAAAGTTCTTAGATACCAAAAAGGCAAACATACACATCATTATTGATGGAAGAGATATTCCATTAAACTATAAGAAAGAACACCATATCATGAGGAAAAAAGAAACAATATAAAAGCGGTAGTCTAAACAAGATAAAGCTCACCTCAACAAAAGCATAACTTGGAGGTCTTGGTGGGACTTTCAAATCGATTTGTGTTCTCGAATGTGTTCTGTTTAGGGTTCTGTTTACACTAATCTTAATCGAAATTTGAATATTAGATGATCACCTCTTGCATATAAGCATGAAATGAATGATACATTATTATTGTTCATTGATGATTACATAACATAAAGTTTTGTTCAATTGCTAGAAGACAGTCAACTTAACAGTGACTATGGACTAATTCTTTTTATAACTTCGATCATATTCAATGACATTCGCGTCTTATTAGTTACGTATTTATTTATGTTACATGGAATACTTATCAAATACAAATATATACGAATAAATATATGGGTATATCTGCATTTGCTTGAAGTGGATACCCCCAGTTTAATCGTTTATACAGTTTACAAAGTTTTGTAATAACCAATAATAACCATGTTATGGCCTTTCTGAAGACATTTCAAGTTTGTCTGTTTTTGCCATAAACCTGGGGCCAAAACTATGACTGGTGTTTGAACTCAATTAGTAATCGAAACAGCCTTAGGGGCCGTTTACTAAATGCTTACTCGGTAAGAGTGATGATAAGGATGGAGAGTCTTACCCGGTAATTGAGGGTGACGACTCTTACCTGGATAAGCACTTACCAGGTAAATTGTTGTATATGATACATTTTGATGTACTACAATCTTACCTAATAAAATAAATTTTAGTGTTGACTCCTAATGTTAAGCACTTACCGGGTAAGCATTTAGGTAAACGACCCCTTACATAACAATGATAGACCATTAGTTTGCTTAGTGCTTACAACCTTACACAACAATGCTTACCTGCTTGCTGTTTCTGCTTGGCAGTTGCAGCTTGCTGCTTGGCATAAATGGAGATCCCTCCAAAACCTTACTTTCTTCTCCCTGAAGGTAATGTTCCTCATCTACAAATTAATTGCATCATAATTTACCTGGACTTTGAAATGTTTGAGTAATTTAAGTTTTGTTGAAAACTTATATCCTAAATGACTATTGGGTGTTTGTGGTGTTTTTGGTATTGAATTTTATAGAATTTATGGTTTTTAATTTTTGACTTGTTAGAATGTTAGTAATGGCTTAATCGTAGTGGTTGCTCAAAGGTTGCATGTTTATCCCTGAGGACTATTTGATCGAAACCCAACACATACAAAAACAGAGAGGAGAAGGTAGTCAGGGCTTTAGGCAGAGAGTTTGAGTTTTTACCTCATCAATTTCAGTTCCCGAGGATTGAGAGAGGCAGAAGGCAGTCAGGGCTTCAGGCAGAGAGTCGAGAGATCGAAGATAGAGAGAGTTGAGATCGAGAGAGGCAGAGACTTAGACAGGCAAGGGCGCAAGGCAGAGTCGAAAATCCCTGGAGTAAAAAATTTCAAAATAAGCCATTTTTGTGTTCTTTGTGTTTCGGGCGGGTCTGCCATACCCGATGTAGTTTTCGGATTCGGACTTCAATTATGTTCGGTTAATTTTGTTCGGTTCAGATCGGTTATCTTCGGTCGGGTAATTCGGGTACGGTCGTGTTTTGGACAGCCCTACTAATTTGTGGGTTTGTATCCAAATCATTCAAGTTTTCTTGAACAACTTTAACTATCAAATCTCAAAAAAATTTGACCATTTGAGTATAACCTTTAGCAATGTAGATTCCACTTTTGAGAAATTTTGATTAGGGAAAGATCTTTAATTTATGGGTTTGTATGCAAGTCACCCAAATCATTTGAGTTTTCTTGAATTATGCTTTCATTTTCTTGAACAACCCTTAACTATCAAACCACTAAAATTTACTTATTTATAGAATAAAATTCCCTTGGGTACACTGATTTTTAATATTGGTATAGGGTGGAGATTGGCAAGAGGAGGTACCCATGGACACCTTTACCTTTCTTTAATTCGATTTGGTGTTTTTATAATGCCTTTGTTATATTCTTTCAATAGTTGAATTTTGGTTCTTTTTGACCTAAAAATTGAATTTCTTATTTGTCTCTGCTGGTCGATTTCATTGGTGTTTTCTAAGCTTGAGAAATTTTGAGTATTTGATTTGTATATGTTGGGTCGATTCTTGAGTTTCGGCTGAATCTCACTCCCTCACAAACACCTTCACGGTTAACTATCGAGATTGAGAAACTCATGTGGAGTCGTTCAAATCTTCTCTAACAAAACCATTGAAGCTTCAAAGTCATTAAAATTCATGGCTCCCGCCGCATTGTGCGGGTACACAACTAGTACTTCCAAAGATTCTAACAAAAAATGTTAGAATAATCTTAAAAATTATAGGTTTGTTAAAAATATCTTCATTTTATGTTCAAATATTATGAACAAAATTACATCCATCATAAAAATAGATCAAAGTAAGGATCGATGAAATTAGGTATATCGTAATAAATTTTGAAACATAAAACACACTATAATCAAGTTAATATAATGAAACATTTTAAATAATAAAACATAATTTTTTTATCATTACATTTCATGAATGAATGGTTTCACCGTTTCATCAATACACAAATCAACTTATTGCTAGAGGAGACATCTGTCATTTTCATGTTTTCATTACATGGATTCGTTTCATTCTTATTATGAAATGGTTTCACTGTTTGCCAAGTACACACCATTTTCTTAACATTAACATATCAACCATACAATAACCCATTATATGAACCTGTTTCACAACTATAACATTTTACACATTATATGAACCATTATATGAAACAAACAACTATCGTCATGCATTTTTATGGTTTCACTGTTTGCTTCCATTAATCATTTTTATGGTCAAACTATTTAATATTATTTACATTTAAAAACTTATAGGAAACAAGAAAACAAGATTATCCAAAAAAATTAGTCCATCCATAAAATTTTCGAAATCTGAACAAGTTTAATTAAATTAGTGCGCTCTTTTTCAATTAAATTAGTGCCCCTTTTCTAATAGAAAATATTTTGTATCCTAATAAATTATGCAACAATTTCATCCATAAAAGTTTTGATATCTGAACACGTTTCATTAAGTTACTGCATCTATCATACCATACAAATTCATAACCATTAAGGGAACAAGATCACCCAAAAGAAATAAAGATTTGAAATAATTTCATCAACAATTGTTGATAAGATCAAATAATAATAGATTTTAAAATTCATTTTTTTAATCAGTATAATCGTGAAAATAAATAAAACATCTTTATTGTGAAAAAACTAAATTAAGAAAAAGATTTAACTCCTACCATATTAAACGTTTCCTTTCTTATGTTTCTAAAATTAACAAAATTTAATACTGTTATAACCAGGTTTTAGACAAACTGGGTTGAGGTAATTTATACATGTTTATGATGTGGATTACGTGAAATATGCATATTTAAGTAGAAATGCATGAACTATATATGTGAAATGTGAACATGATATTGTGCATGCATATATGTGAAAAGATGGCATGATATGTATGTAATTTATACAAATATGCATGTGGTTTGAAGCATACATGAGGTGGTGCATATTTTTAATGAGATATTCTGGTGGAAACATTATTATATTATTTAAAAACTTATACCTTCATGGTTAAGAAATCATGAATTTTATAATGAAAAACTCACCGCCTAAATTACCTTTATTGGTTAAAGCTTTCACCGCCAAAGAGTTTTTAAAACCATCACCGCCTTTGTTAGAAAAATATATAAAGAAGGAAAAAGATAAGATCATACCTTATCTTGATTTTTGGAGAAAGCAATTGTTAGTCCCGAAGGAAAAGGCAATAAACATAAAGTAATTGTAGAAGGGGGGGTTGAATACAATTACRYADACTTTTTTCAACTTTTTAATTCTTATTGATTTATATCAAGAATTAATACACACAGAAATACAAAAGATTGTTGCGGAAGATAGGAAAGGAAAACCTAACCTAAACAATCTTACAAGGAGAAGAACTTTCAAGAACAACATAGAGAATTCTTGAAAGGAAATGAAGAACACTAAGAATTTCTTCGCACACAGGAGAGCAAGTGAGTAGAAGGGAATAGCCGATTGCTTTGAGAGTGCACTAAGTAATCTTGCAAAAGCCAGGTGTGTGCATGGGAGATGCACACTGCCTTTTTATACTACCTTCAGCATTTAATGCATGGGGACACTTGTCACTTGAGGATAAGAAGGCAGGGGTTGACTTGACCAATGTTGATAT
>NW_020202223.1:33172-38211 GCF_001531365.2 Cynara cardunculus var. scolymus
GAGTCATTAAACCATTTAATTCTTTTCTCTTTGGTTTCTTCAGACTCAGATCGTGGGACCAAGGAGTGAGATCTATTGGCTTCCTCAAATTGTTTTTGAAGAGTAATTGAGTTGGCCACATCCTCAGAAGAAATACCTAGGAGATGAAGATCAGTTTCTTGAGGACCTGAAGCTTTAAGCACAAGTCTGTCGGCTGCAGGAACTTCAGATTGATGTCTAGCARWTTTAGCTGCTTTAGCTGCAGCAGCTTCTTCATCTATGGTCATGGGTCCCTTTCCTTCTCTGTGAGTTGGGACTAAGTCCCCAGAAGTAGTGGGAATATCATCTTAAGAAGGGATAGTACCAACCTCAACAGATACTGAAGGCATAGAACATGGTTGCTCCCCCTCAACAGGTGCTGTGGCTCTATCATCAAGAACAAATAGCTCCCCCTCAATAGGAGCATCACCATCTGACTCAGCTGAGGATGAAGAGGTAGAAGAATTAGAAGTTGAGTCGTCGTCCCCGTTGACACTGGTAGCAGGATCAACTGTCTTCTCCCCCTCAGTGGGAACAGGGGAAGGCCCAGTAGCAGGTACAGAAGGACCCTCCACGTCGGCAGGTGGGGAAGGCACAAAAGCAGTAGCACGAGGAAAGGGAGCACAGGTGGCATGAAGCAGACGTGAGACACCGCGATGAAGACCGCCAAGAAGAGCATAATCGGACTCAACACGGCGACTGACTTTGGCTAACATGACCCTGTCCTCTTCCGTGAACTGAGTAGGACCCAAGTCAACAGTGAACTCTGTATCTCTGGCTAAGAACAATTTGGATATCTGAGTCTGTGCATCCATTTTGGAGTGAAGATCAGTCAGAGATTGAAGAATTGCCTGATTAGTGACAGCTTGACTTTTCGATCGAGCACGAAGATCAACGACAACTTCAGATATGTTGGATTGAGAATCAGATAGAGCAGTCATACGAGCATCCAGAGAATCAACCGTAGCTTTAAGAGCAGAGAAGGTAGTGCCATGATCTGTCAAGGCGGCACTGTGCTGATGCAGTTCAGAGGTAACGCAATCCAATCTCCCAGATAAATCAGTGCTGAAGGAGGCCTGTTGAGAGATGAGCAACTGACATTGAGAGGTGAAGCCTCTCAACATGTCCACCACCTCAGTGGGTATGGCATAAATCACCTCAGGAGGAGAAGGAGCGAAGAACTGGAAGCCTGGTGCAGAGGGGGCCTGGAGGGAGAAACAACAAGCTTTGATTGGGCTTGCTGACCCACCTGGTGAAGAGACACCAACACTCTCAGTACCATCGGTGCCCTGAGAGTCACCGATGGGAGTATCACTGATGTTGGCGTGAGGCTCAACATCTGTATCAATGATATCGGCGTGAGGCTTGATATCTGTATCAGCAACACTGGCGAGAGGCTCAGTGTATCACCAACACCGGCGAGAGGCTCGGTGTCTGTATCATCGACGCCTGCGTGAGGCGGGTCGYYKWTTACCACTGTAGTAGATGTAGTAGGCTGATAAGGCTCACTATCTACATCCATAAGAATAGATTGGAGATAAGGGATGTCAGTATCAGACAAAGCTGATAAATCATCCATCCGTGCAATATCATCAAGATCATCGATCTYGGGTGATARGCCGTGAATAAGTGGAGGAGAAGAGGGACCTCGGAAAGGGGAGGTGTCCGAGTCATCACCAAGGTCATATAGAGATGCCAAGGTGGAGTCAAGTGGGATCCCCGTATGTACAGCAGTGTCCTTTTGAGAGGGTACTGAGGAGCTAGGGGGTGTAAAGCAGATGTCTTGGGCTCAGTAGGACCAACTTCAACAACCTTGGACTGTTGAGAGTCCTTGGTTGGAGATGTGTTTTTAGCCCTTTTTGGCTTCTTGGTCTTCTTAGAGGAAGAGCCAAGAGTGRATAGTCTAGAGTGACTCCRYTTTGAGTGAGAGGGGTGAGAGGCGGGGTGAGACTCCAAAGGTGCTTTCGAAGTCATAGCCTCAGAAACAGATGCAGTGGATGGGGGAATAAAGCTATCTGCCAGCCGTCTCCGGACAGAGGAGGCGGCCTCTTTTGAGGTAGGAGCTGAAGAAATTGAAGGGGGAGGGACCACTGACATGGAGGAGTGATGGGTGACCGGAGCAACATGAGGAAGATCCCCAGCTACTATGGTCACAGAGCACTCTCCCCATACAGGGTGAGAAGAGGTGACAAAAGAAACCATACCTGAAGGAAGAGGTAGATCGGTACACAATGATGCCTTCTTCAAAGTCTGAATGCCAACTTGAGACACTTTGAGGTCATAGAAATTTGCAGTATCGGCCGGCATACGTGACCCAAGTTTATCAGCAATCATCATGGATAGAAATCTAATAAAAGACACAGTAGAGCTTTTGGCACTACCCATTTTCTTTACCAATTCCCCAAATAAATAACTAGCAAAATCAATTTTTCTTTGGAAAATAAGGGCATGAGCTAGCTGGGTAACACTAGTGGGTGACTGATCCATCCCTCTAGTTTTGGAACTCAAGCATTGAATAAGATGTGAGAAGAAAAAGTTCCAAATACCACCCATATTCTTCCTATAAAGAGTGCTTTGTTTGATCAAAGTAGGGTCTTGCACATAGCCCATAGTGGAAGCAACAACATGAAGATTATCAACAGATACTAGCTCATCATAAGATGGATAAGAAGGAAGCTCTAACACCCTCCTCAAATCATCAGCATTAAAAGACATATCATTTACAGACAATACAGAGGCATGCACAGATTTAGTAGAATCATCATATATACATGTAGCCCAAAATGCACGAAGCGGAGATTTACTCATCTTTGGAGAATAAGTAAGAGCTTTGAAAAAGGGCACTTACGAAGAAATTCGATTATGATGAAGAAATCTGGATACTTTTCATTGTGATCCAACAATGCCACAAAATTGCATGGAGAAAAAGTAACATCATCAGCAGTAAGGGAAACAGATTTCTTAACCTTTGGAGCTTTGGAGGGAGTCCCAACTTTAGAAGCCATGGAGGATAAAATCTTGAAAAACCACACAGTAAGCTTGTGAAGAAGAAAGGTGGAGGTTTTGAAAGAAGATGAGAGATTGAGATATGTTAGAGAAGATGAGAGTTGGAGGGTTTTAAATGAAAAAGAAGAAGGGAAATATATGTTGGGTAAAAGAAGGGTTTGTATTGGGAAGGTAAAAAGTCAAAGAAATAGGTGTAAGGAATAGGGGTGTGGGTTCTTTGGTGAGTATGGGGTGGATGGGATGGGATGTGATGGAGGAAGGGGAGAGGGTAGAGGGGATGGGTGGTAAGTAGTAATCTAGTTAAAGTAAAGATGTTGGGGAAAAGGGGACACAAGCCTAGGGGGTTTAAAAAAATGGATGGGGGGTCGGCTTGTGGGTAGGAAGGAATCGGTGTGTGTGTTTGGTGTGTGTGTTCGGTTTGTGTGTTCGGAGGTGAGTTTAGAAGACGAGGGATAAGCCGAATGGAGATGGGTTTGGTTGAGAGAAAGAGATCGGTTTGTGAAGAAAAGGAAGAAGGCGAAGATATATTTATAAAGAGGGAGAGGATGATCTAGGGTTTAGAAAAGAGAGGGGGTGGGCCGAAGTGTGTGGGCCGAAGGGTGTTGGCCGAAAGGAGGGGGTGGGGAATCGGCTTATGATGTAGGATGGAAATGGTGTGTGATGGTTAAGGAGGGATCGGCTTGTGGAGAATCGAAAGGGGAGAAAAGAAAGGGTTGATCGGTGTATAGAGAAGGGATCGGCTTGTTTGAGATCGGCTTATGGTGGTTTAGGTGGGTAGAAGAATCAGCTTGTGTGTGGAGGTGGGTTGGACCGATTGAGAGAAGGGCCGAGAGTGAGAGATCGGTATGTGGGGGTTTTGGGGGGGGGAGGATCGGCTTAGGGTAATCGGTTGTTAAAAGAGAAGGTTTTCACCGAATTGAAAGGGGGGGGGGGGGCGACTTGTAAGGATCAGTTTGGGGAAGGGGTAGAATCGGCTTGAAGAAGGAAGCCGACTAGGGTGGGGGTGATTTGGCTTCTGTTTGATCGGTTTGGGGAGACGAGAGGGAAGCCGATTTGGTAGGGTGTAGAGAGAGAAAGGAGGGATCGCTTTAGGGGGTGGGGTTCGGTATGTGGTGAGTGAGTGTTTTAGGTGTAGTCGGCTTAAGAGGAGAAGCCAAAGTGGGGTTGATGGAATCGGTTTGAAATGGATCGGCTAGTGGGGGGGGGGAACGGCTTGGTGTGTGTGTAGGGTTGTGAGAAGAGGGTGAGAGGCCGAAGAATGGGGGAAGAGGGGAGACGGATTGGTGTAAGAATCGGCTTATGGAAAGAGGGGGTGTTCGGCTTGCATTTGGTCGGCTTGTGATGTAGGCCGAATGGGGTTTGTATGGGGGTGTGGGTAGAAGCCGAATGGATAGAGGCAAAGGAGAGGAAAAGTGAAACCGAATGGGGTGTGTGTTTTAGGGAGCCGATTGAATAGGTGGGAGTGGGTGAAAGGTAGGGTTTAGGTTGGGCCTAATGAAGAGGAGGGTGAAGCCGATTAGGGTAATCGGCCCAAAGGAAGAGGCCCACACATACTTGTTAACATAAAATGCAAAAAAAAAAAAAATTAAAACCATTACACACAACTCTATAAAAAAACTTTTTATCTTTTTCTTCTTTTTGTTTTTCAAACATAAAGTAAATTTAAAAAAAAATACTAAAAATCATTTTTTTTAAACATAAAATAAAGTAAAAAAAATACTAATAATATATATATATATATATATATATATATATATATATATAAAATACAAATTTTTTAAGGAATTCACATAGAGACTTTTTAGAGAGAAAAAATAGAAATTGATTTTTAAGAAAAAATACACGAGTGTAAAACCCATCATTTTCAAAAAATCAATATTTTAGAAAAAGAAAGAAAACATATTCACACAGATACCAGACTATTTTTGAGCAAACGACACAATAACATTTTTAGAGAAAACACAACCCAAATGAATTGGTGAAAACTCAAAAATTATTTGTCAACATTTAACATA
>NW_020202224.1:0-593 GCF_001531365.2 Cynara cardunculus var. scolymus
GACCTTTTTACAAAAGCCCTAGACGAGAAAAGATTTAACTTCCTTTTAGGAAAAATAGGAATGTCATGCCCAGAGTCTTAAGTGATGGTCGTCTTTTCAATTCTTTATTCTTTGTGTACATATTTCTTCTTATTCATTTCTGTACATATAGTTATATTTCTTGAATAATCTTTTCACTTGATTCTTTAGTTGACAGGTTAATCATGCAGAAGCTTGCATGGTTAAGGGGGAGTTGTTTTTCAAAAGATAACACCTTTAGAAGAATAAACTTTTTTCAACTCACAGAAGACTTTTCACAGAACCTCTGTGACTGTTTACAAAGGCTATTTGAACGGATATTCTGTGGCACTTCTTCACAAGGTTTTTAAAATGCTTTTTTTCGAGGGGGAGCCAAGGAAGCTGGCTCAAGGGGGGAGTTATCTAAAACTTAAAACCGTAGAAGGTGCTAAAAATGTTTTGAAGTATTTTGTTTTCAGAAGTCATCTCATCAGARCMTCTGGCGCTTCTAACAGAGGCTCTGTGAGTTGTGCTGAGCAATATACTCATCTCTCTGTGGATTTTGATAAAATCATTTAGGTATAAAGGTGTAACAC
>NW_020202224.1:1569-11547 GCF_001531365.2 Cynara cardunculus var. scolymus
AGAAGACATTAACCAACCAAACTTGATATTCCAACGTTTTCTTGGTCTTGCTTTTGGAGACCTCCTAGCACAAAGATTGCCCTCTGCAGCGCCTAACGTAAAATTATACCCATTCAAGGATTTCAAGCCTACGGAACACGAAAATGGCTACAAAAGCCCCCGTCCTATCTCAAAAGTCATGCTCCATTATCTCTCTCATGAAGAAAGGAAAGCTTACAGACGTGGTAACAGGCGACCAAAACCGGTCCCCGCAACCCCACCATGCATAGGTGTACCCGTAGGTGTGTGTGTTGAAAAAATGAGAGTTGAGGAAAGGTTGGAGGAGCCAGTAGTGGCTGGTGAGATGAGTGAGCACCCACCTAGCGTCCCCTCACCTCCACGACATAAGAAGAAGAAGACTCAGAAGGCTGATCTGAGAAGAAAACAGCAAAAAAGAGGCCCGCAGAAGGAGTGGGCCCAACTGTGCCTCTGCCTAAACACAAGAAAAGAAAACACAAGAAGGCTGAAACAACAGAGCCCACAGAGCCTACAGAGCCTTTGATCGAAGAAGAAGTGGCAGAGGATACAGCTCCTGTAAAGCGCAGAAGGTTGCGCAGAGTGATCGTCGACGACTCCCCAACAGAACAGATTGAAGATGTTCTAAAGAATATTCACAAGGAGYTCRCARCRACCATTGATGCATCAACTTTGGGCACAGAAGTCGTTCTAGACGACAAAGATGAAGAAGAAGACTTAGGCGAGGGCGAAAAAGATGCCCTTGGCACACAACCAAGCCAAACTCCCAGTGCATTCCATAATTATAGAGGCCCTGTTCTAGAGGGACCCTCTATTGAAACAGGCTCGCACAAGCCGATCCCAACCTATCCAACCACCGCAGAGGATACTCTTTCATCGTCTGTGGAACGCACTCCCGGGCACCCATACATAACTCCTCCATCCTCTCAAAAGGATGAAGGTTTTAATATAAGAGTCCATTCGCCCAAGGACTTGCCACAACCTACAGAGGCATGTGTTGCCTYTTCACATGAGTGTGAACTTCAAGAACGTGCTTCAGAGGCACAAGTGAGAATCACTATGACAGAAGGTCTAGAACACCCAATGTCTACACAAGATCCCTCTGCCATGGTAGGCTCTGAACCTACAGGGCACGATATCTTCAGAACACCATTAGGCTCTCCTCAAGGAGATGTTCGAGGATATGGTGGAAGTCCCCGAGCAGGCCACGCTATGCCAGCCGCTGAGGGCGCCTCACGCTCTGAGGCAGAAGGGTCATCATGTGTTGGTGGTCCAATTTCCCAGGGCGACTTTATGACTAAGGGGGAGCTAAATGCCTTAGCCACAGAGTTGTTCAAACAGATGGACGAGTTGAAAAGCTTGTTCATTTCCCAGCAACAGCTTCAAGATCTTTCTCCACTTACAGAGGTTCTGAAAGAGTTGCCCTCCACAACAGCAGATTTGAAGTCTTCAATCACAACTCTTCAGAGCTCTGTTCTTCGCAAAGACGATCTCGCAGAAGCCTTCCAGGCTATGACTCTCAACCCTTCCTCCATTCAATCCTTGAAGACCGAGCTGACAGAACTTGCTGCACAATTTGCCGCTGATCTCATCTCTTCGGGTTACACCGACTATTCCAACTTCAAAAATGAGATCAAGCAAATGTTTGCCTCTACAGTCACATATGGCATCGACTCCAGCTCCTCAAGGGCCAATATCAACCATTTAGCAACGCGCAGAGAACTGGATGCGATGATGGAAATCTTGGGAGGTATTGTATCGAAGCATACAGATCAATTAGTCAAAGAAGCACGGGCTACAAATGTCTCTGTCCAAGATTGCACTAAGAAGCTTCTCTCAGAAGGTGAGTCTCTGCGTGACAACCTCTATCTCTGTGTGCATAAGATGAGGTGGGCTACAGGATTCGACATTGGCAATGCTACTTCCAATGCTGAACATGCCATAGAATTGATGGAGAAGGCTGCACTAAGGATTCTGCGAAGATTGAAGAAGACTCCCMAGGTTACATGCAAGGCAGAAGCCACAAAAGACCATGATGATCATGAAGGTGATGACCATGATCATCATGAGGGGGAGAAGACGACTCCAAAACCAAAGAAGCCCGCTCCTACCAAAGGTATCACAATAGTGGAATCTACAACAGCCAGAAAGGATAAAGCGCCAGAGCCTCAAGGAAATTCAAAGGCAAAGTTGTAGAGGAACCACAGAAGGGGTCGTCTACAAGCTCAGAGGCTGAAATCGATGAAGATTTATACAAAAATGACCCAGAAATGCTACGTGTTTTGAAGATGTCTAAGGCAGAGGATCAAGCGAGAAAAGGCAGAGCTCCAATATTCATGCCCCCCAAAGCAAGGGAGGGTACGTCATCAAAGTTCCCATCAGTCCAAGAAACATCAACGGGTATGTTCGACACTCTGCAGGGATCTGTCAAACCTATTCTTGCAGAGGGGTCAAACCAGAGGCCCATACTAGAAGAGGATGAAACAAAGATGGCAGAGAACCCCACAGCAGGAAGGGTGGATGAAATCTTTGAGTTGATGAGCAAGATTCCATTCCCTAAACCTCCTACAGAGCCTCTTTCTACCCCAGAAGAAATTCTTGTGTGGAAGTACTCTGCCAAAGACATTGAACCTCCTTATGATCCTGTGGTCACCGGAATTCCTTCTGCCTTCGCCAAATTCAAGTTCTCCAGACTTACAAGGTCGTGTGAGGAAGTCTTCACAGAGACTCCTATTGCTTCACTTGTGACTATCTCTCCAAGGACTCTGCTGAAGAAGTCTATCCTYTTTGSTYAATTTKTYGTAAAAAGGAAGGATGGAAATCTCTACAAGTTCACAGACGCTGACTTCCATAATCTTTGTGTGTATGATGTCCTTGAAATGCATAAAATACTTAACGTCTATATGAAAAGGAGGTCTACCTATTCCATCTCGCTCATAAGGCTGATAGAAGTTATGCGCGCACAAGTCAAATACTACAGCCAGAAGGACTTCGAGCTTGCAATGAGGTTTGTCTAACAAGATCTAAAAATTTCTCCTCCTAACAGCAGGCCAAGTTGGATTCATAGGCATTCACCAAACACCATCATTCACAACCCCATTTATGGATTTGTGTTTTTGGAGAAAGACGAAATCGTACGCATCTATGATCCAACAGAGACACACAAGTTTTCGATAGAGACACTTGAATGGATCTTCAAAAAGGCAGCGGCAGAACTAGACAAAGGACATCTAAGGGTGAATGAAGTGTCAAAGATCTTGGAGTCAATCAACATTCAAATAAACTTCAGAGAATGGATGTTTGAAGTCCACAAAACCATCAAGTCAGATTTGATCCATCCAGTAGATGACTTTGCAGAATCTGAAGTTGGTTAAACCTCTGTAATAGTATATGGCCTGTATCAAATTCTATCTTTTACGTTTTGTAATTTCTTATCAGTCAATTCATTTTGAGGATGATGTTTAATCTCCTTTTGTAATTTCTTTCAATCAAGTCATGCTCTTGCACTTTATTGCTTAATTTACTTTTTTATACTTAGGGGGAGATTGTTAGCTCTCATTTCTTAAATGTAAAAGTATAGAAAAAGTAAAACAACAAGTACTGACAGAAGCTGATCTGTCATAGAAGACAACAGAGGACAATCAACAGAATTAGCTCAATCTTACAATATTCAAGTGACAGAACCTCTGTCATCCATCACAGAGGTTTTGGAAACTTCTCTTCTGAAAACACCATGCTACAAGTCAAAGACGACAGAACATCCGTCGTGTCTCACAGAGGTTCTGGAAGATTTCCTCTGCGCTCTACAAAGTTTCATCCAGCAGAGCCTCTGTGAAGTCTCACAGAGGATCTGCAGAAATGTCTTCTGTATAGATTATCTTAAACACGTTTTATTTTACTTAGGTTTATTAGCTGCTCGTGTCTTCCACGTGATCTTGTCTGTAATCTGTTTTTAGATGAACGGTTTAGATTTAATTGCTTTAGGTCGTGTCAGGAAACGGTTATTTGCTTGTATAAATAGCAGTGTAGGCCTTTGTATTTTCTGTGCTTCCAGATTTGTAACCGTCAACATTTTCAATCAATTGAAAATCATTTGAAGCAATTCTCCTTGTGTTCATTATTTGTTCTTCATTGTGTTCTTACTGTTTCTACCTGTTTGATTGATATTGTTTCCGCTGCTCTACTACTACTGTCAAACCGATCATTCAAGTAAGTTCTATTACCAAGAATTAAGTTATTCGATTCAACAATTTACAATACTCTTTCTTCTCCGGCGAACCTGAAATTTCTTGAGCGTTAATACAAACCTGCAAAAAATGTCTTCCTCCTCAGCCTCAGCTCAGTCCGTCAACGTTTCGAGTGACAATGAAGTAACACAGGCCCAAGCTCTAAAGTCTCACGCCTTATCTTTCGTTCAAAATCGATACGAGAAGGTCGTGCTTGTGAAAAAACCCAACAACTACTACTTCGTTCCTTCACCAACAGGTTTTCTTGATTTCACTTTTCCCTTACTAGAAATTCTTCGAAACCATCCCCTGTTCTATGCACTATCAGCCACTAAACCCACTCCCGAGTCATATATAATCCAATTCCTTCTAAGTTCTTAAATAACAACCATAGACGACACTGGCCTGAGCATCGTTGGCTATGCATCTCACCCGACCAATAAATTATTAGTGCCAATGGAACTTAATGTGGAAAAACTTCGAACATCTCTTCACTTACCCACACTGGAAACTCTTAATTTGGATGCTTTTCCTGCAACCCCGACAGATGAGGAATTAATTCAATTCCTTGAATTCCATTCCTATGCGACCGAAATTGTCAAAAGAACACAGTTCAAGCGCAAAGGACTTCCTCCTATCTGGAATACCCTGTTCTCAATCGTAAACTGTTGCTTGACAGGGAAGGTTGGAAGCCACGACCAGACCTCCCACGCAATGCTCTCAATCGTATATGGGATTTACTTCAACCTGCCTCTCGATTACGTACAACTTATATTTGAGGATATGGTTGGATTGATCAAAAAGAAATGTGCAACATAGAATGGAGAAAAGTTCAAGTTCAAGGTGCAGAAGAAGGCCAAGGAAGACCTCAACAATCCAAACCTCATTCTATAAAGGTTCTTTGGCCTCATCTTTGGGGATTTTATCGCAGCAAAACTACCTTCTGTCAAGCCTAACGCGAGGCTATATCCCTTCAAGGAGTTCCATCCAACTGAGCATGAGCAAGGGTACAAAAGCCCCAGACCACTATCAAAAGCCATGCTCACGTACCTTAGTCATGAAGATAGAAAATCCTATAGACGTGGATTCAGGAGGCCAGAACCGGTCCCTAAAACCCCTCCACGTATAGGAATCCCCCTAGGTGATAGTGTACAAAAAATGAGGGTAGAGGGACAAATGGAGGAGCCAGAATGGCTGGAGAGGTGAGTGAGGCGGGACCTAGAATAGAAAGTCCCCCACCCAAGAAGACTAAGAAGACACAGAAGGGTGTCGGCTCTTCTTTGAAGAAGAAGGGGAAGAAGAGGCCCGCAGAGGAAGAGGGCCCAAGTAGTCCTCTGCAGAAACCCAAGAAGAAGAAATCAAAGAAGGCCCAACCCGCAGAGGTTGTGGTCACAGAGGCTGCTGTTCAAGAGAGCCCCGCAAAGGCTACTACAAAGCGCAAAAGGTTGTACAAGGTCGTTCAAGAGGAGTCCCCAATAGAACAGATCCAAGACGTTTTCTTCCATATTCAACAAGGATTCAAAGCACCAATAAACGTGAGAGAGTTGGGGACAGAGGTCGTCTTTAGACGAAGAAGAAGAAGAAGAGTTGGAGTTAAGTGAGGGCGAAAAAGATACCAAAGGTACACATCCTAGCCTTCCTCCCAGTGCTACCCATGCTACTAGGGGCCCTGTTCTAGAGGGAACACCTATTGAAAAAGGCGCGCACACGCCAAGCCCAACCCAAGCTAACCTCGTAGAGGACATTCTTCAGTCCTCTATCGATCGCACAGCCGGGCAACCACATACTACTCCTACATCCTCTCAAAAGGATGAAGGTTTTACTATAAGAGTCCCATCGCCCAAGGACTCGTCACATCCCAAAGAGGCATCTGTTGCCTCTCCACACATGAGGGACCAACCAGAATATGCTTCAGAGGCATATGTGAGATTCACAGAGACAGAGGGTCTAGAACACTCAATGTCCACACTCGATCCCTCTGCCATGTTAGGCTCTGAACCTAAAAGGCAAGAAATCGACAGAACACAGGTAGGCTCACCTCCTGGAGACGTACGAGGATCCTGTGGAAGTCCCCGACCAGAATACAACAAACCAGTCGCTGAGGGCGCCTCTCGCTACGAGGCTACTAGGTCACCATGTGTTGGTGATCTAGACTCCCAGGATGCCTATGTGACGAAGGGGGAACTACAAACCTTCACCACAGCGGTATTCCAAAAGATGGACAAGTTGAAAAGCTTGTTCATCTCTCGCTCTATGACAGAAGATCTGGCCCCCATTATATAGGCTCTGAAGGAGTTGTCATCCACAACCACAGAACTCAAGACGACTCTTGCAACCATTCAGAGCTCTATCCTTCAAAAAGAAGATCTCGCAGAAGCCTTTAGCTCTCTGTCACTCAACCCCTCTTTGATCTAGAAGCTAAAGACAGAGCTATCAGAGGTGGCCTCCCAGTTCGCTGCTAAGTTCATCTCTACGGGCTACACATACTACTCAACTTTCAAAGATGAGATCAAGCAAATGTTCTCCTCTGCGGTGACATATGGTGTTGATACCAAGTCCTCCAGGGCCAACATCAATCACCTAGCCACTCGCAGAGAGCTCGAAGCTATGGTTGAAGCTCTGGGTGATATTGTGCACAAACACATGGATCAACTTCTCGCAGAGGCCCGAGCCTCCAACAAGGCCATCAGAGACACCCTTAGAAGTGAAATCTATCGAAGCGTCTCAAAGTTGAAGTGGTCGACAGAGATCGATATAAGCCAGGCCTTTGTGCTTGCTGAAGAGGTAATGAAGAAGATGAAGAAGGTGGCCACTAAAATTCTAAAGAGATTGGAGAAGGCTCCCCTAGAAACTTGCAAGGCAGAAGCCACCAAACACCATGACGATCAAGGAGGTGATGACCATGATCGTCATGAGGGAGAGAAGAAGGCAGAGAAGAAAGCTGAGGAGCCCAAGAAGACTTCTGCCAAACCACTCAAGATAGTGGAATCTACAGCTGCCTTGTTCTCAAAAGGCAAAGAAAAAACACCAGAGCCTAAGGGGAAAGGCAAGGGCAAGGCTGTAGAGGAATCGCTACAGAAGGGGTCGTCAAGCTCATAGTCGCTAGTGCAGATAAACGAAGAAGATTATGATGATCCAGAGCTCCTTCAAGCGTTAAAGGCTTCTTTGGCAGAAGCCAAGGTAAGAAAGGGCAAAACCCGCTTCCCCCTCAGAGCTGGAGAAGGCTCTTCCACTAAGGCGAAGGAGGAAATGTCCACGGGTACGTTCGACGCTCTGCAAGGAACAGTCAAACCTATCCTTGCAGAGGGGTCCACCCAGAGGCCAATACTTGAAGAAGAAGAAGCTAAAGTGCCGGAGTCCGCCATAGTAGGAAGGGTCTCTGAGATCTTTGAATCGATGAGCAGGATTCCCATGCAACAAGTGCGCACAGAGTCTGTTACTATTGTGGAGGAGATTCTGCTGTGGAGATACTCTGCAGTGGACACAGATCCCCCTATGATCCAGAGCTCACAGGTATACCTTCTGCTGCCGCCAAGTTTCAATTCTCTAAGCTTACAAGGCCACGCGAGCAAGTCTTCTTAGAGCACGTGATTCCATCACTTGAAACAATTTCTCCAAGAACCTTGCTAAAGAAGACGGTGCTCTATGCTCAATACGTTGTGAAGAGGGATGACGACAACCTTTACACGTTCACGGATGCTGACCTCCATAACCTCTGTGTATTTGATCTTATCTTCTTGCACAAAATTCTTAACAAATACATGGAGAGGAGGTCAAGCTATTCTCTGTCGCTCAAAAGGCTTATCGAGGTTATGCGCNGATGCTGACCTCCACAACCTCTGTGTATTTGATCTTATCTTCTTGCACAAAATTCTCAACAAATACATGGAGAGGAGGTCAAGCTATTCTCTGTCGTTCAAAAGGCTTATCGAGGTTATGCACGCATAACTGAAGTATTACAGCCAGAAGGACTTCGAATTAGCGATGAGGTTAGCCCATTCAGATCTAAAGATTACCCCTCTGAACAACATGCCAAGTTGGATACTTAGGTGTCATCCCAACTCCATTGTTCGCAACCCCGTTTTTGGGTTTGTGTTCTTGGACAAAGATGACATCCTAAGGTCCTTTGATCCAACAGAAGCGAATAAGTACTCCACAGAGACCCTTGAGTGGATATTCAAAAGAGTGCTGGCAGAGGTGAACAAAGGGCATCTAGGGATGGGTGAAGTGTCTGACATTCTGGAAGCTATCAAAGTACAAATCAACTTCAGAGAATGGATTTTCAATGTCTACAGAACCATCAAGACTGACATGCTATATGCCATAGACGATTTTCTAGAATCTGTTGTGTGATAAACCTCTGTAATAGTATTGGCCTATGAAATACAATTTTGTAATTCTTTCTTTATGTAATTCTTTTCAGAGGATGAATTTTTAACTCCTCTTGTAATTCTTTCAATTAAGTCATTTCTTGCATAAAATTGACAATTTTTACTTTTTCATATTTAGGGGGAGATTGTTAGCTCTCATATTTCATTTAATGTAAAAGTATGAAAAAGTATTATTGCGAGTGTTGACAGAAGGGTTGATTCCACAGAAGACCACAGAGGACCAACAACAGAAAATGATCATTCATAYAAGTCAAGATTGACAGAACCTCTATTGTCTCTCATAGAGGTTTTGGAAAATGGTCCTCTGTTATCAAGAGCTTACAAGTCATATGCAGCAGAGCCTCTGGAATGGCTCACAGAGGGTCTGCGGTTCATCTTCTGTGGAGAACCTCTTTTTACTGTTTTCCTTAGGTTAGTTAGCTGCATGTGCTTCTCACCTGACTATGTTTATAATCAACTTTATTTGGACGGCTTGGATCGTTTCACACGTCTAGGTCGTGTCAGAAAAGCCGTTAGGAACTAGTATAAATAGTAGCTAGGTCTTTGTAATTCAGTGTGCTTCCCGTATTGTAATTGTCAATATTTTCAATCAATTGAAAATCATTTGAAGCTATTCTCTCGTGTTCTTCATATTCATCATCTATGTGTTCTTGATTAATTTCTTACTCTGTTTGTTCATATATTGTTTCCGCTGCACTGTTATTGTCTAAAAGATCATCCAGAGTATTTGATTGATATCAAAACTAAATTTGCAGGTCCTAACAATTAAGGTAGAGAAGAAAGCTGAGGAGCCCAAAAAGACTTCTGCCAAACCACTCAAGATAGTGGACTCTACAGCTGCCTTGTTCTCAAAAGGCAAAGAAAAAACACCAGAGCCTAAGGGGAAAGGCAAGGGCAAGGCTGTAGAGGAATCACCACAGAAGGGGTTGTCAAGCTCAGAGTCGCTAATGCAGATAAACGAAGAAGATTATGATGACCCAGAGCTCCTTCAAGCGTTAAAGGCTTCTTTGGCAGAAGCTCAAGCAAGAAAGGGCAGAACCCGCTTCCCCCAGAGCTAGAGAAGGCTCTTCCTCTAAGGCGAAGGAGGAAACGTCCACGGGTACGTTCGATGCTCTACAAGGAACTATCAAACCTATCCTTGCAGAGGGGTCCACCCATAGGCCAATACTTGAAGAAGAAGAAGCCAAAGTGCCAGAGTCTGCCACAGTAGGAAGGGTCTCTGAGATCTTTGAATCGATGAGCAGGATTCCTATGCAACAAGTGCGCACAGAGTCTGTTACTATTGTGGAGGAGATTCTGCTGTGGAGATACTCTGCAGTGGACACAGATCCCCCTATGATCCAGAG
>NW_020202224.1:12185-14724 GCF_001531365.2 Cynara cardunculus var. scolymus
TAGACGACTTTCCAGAATATGTTGTGTGATAAACCTCTGTAATAGTATTGGCCTATGAAACACAATTTTGTAATTCTTTCTTTATGCAATTCTTTTCAGAGGATGAATTTTTATCTCCTCTTGTAATTCTTTCAAGTAAGTCATTTCTTGCATTAAATTGACAATTTTTACTTTTTCATACGTAGGGGGAGATTGTTAGCTCTCATATTTCATTTAATGTAAAAGTATGAAAAAGTATTTCTGCGAGTGTTGACAAAAGGGTTCATTCCACAGAAGACCACAGAGGACCAACAACAGAAGATGATCATTCGTACAAGTCAAGATTAACATAACCTCTGTTGTCTCTCACAGAGGTTCTGGAAAATGGTCCTCTGTTATCAAGAGCTTACAAGTCATATGCAGCAGAGCCTCTAGGATGGCTCACAGAGGGTCTGCGGTTCATCTTCTGTGGAGAACCTCTTCTTACTGTTTTACTTAGGTTAGTTAGCTGCATGTGCTTCTCATGTGACTATGTTCGTAATCGACCTTATTTGGCGTGCTTGGGTCGTTTCACACGTCTAGGTCGTGTCAGAAAAGCCGTTAGAAACAAGTATAAATAGCAGGTAGGTCTTTGTAATTCAGTGTGCTTCTCGTATTGTAATTGTCAATATTTTTAATCAATTGAAAATCAGTTGAAGCTATTCTCTCGTGTTCTTCATATTCATCATCTGTGTGTTCTTGATTAATTTCTWACTCTRTTTGTTCATATATTGTTTCCGCTGCACTGTTATTGTCTAAAAGATCATCCAGAGTATTTGATTGATATCAAAACTAAATTTACAGGTCCTACCAGAACCATTAAAGAAGTATCAATGAGGATGAATTTGGTCCTTGACATTCGTAGTAAGATTCAGAAATGTCAACAAGAAGATATAAAAGAAGAATTTGTTAAAACTGAAAAGTTGGGTAAAATGATTTTAACCTTGGAACAGAATGATGAAGGGTTAATGTGCTTTCAAGGACAAGTTTGGGTACCATATTATGGAGATATCCGAAATATGATATTAAATAAAAGTCATAAATCTTGATACTATATTCATCCAGGTACCAATAAGATGTATAGAAATTTAAAAACCTTTTTATTGGTGGCCAGGATTGAAAAGAGATATAGCTCGGTATGTGGAACAGTGTCTGACATGTTTACAGGTCAAGATTGAACATCAGAAGCCGTACGGAAGTCTTCAATCCTTGGACATACCTGTATGGAAATGGGATCACATTACCATGGATTTTGTTATGAAATTACCTCGAACTCCAAGGGGGTATGACACGATTTGAGTAATTGTTGATCGTTTATCTAAATCTGCGCATTTTCTACCAATAAGAGAGAAATACTCTTTAGAAAAACTAGCGCAGATTTACATCAAAGAAATTATTACCAGACACGGTGTTCCCTTGTCTATTATCTATGATAGAGATAGTCGGTTTACTTCAAAGTTCTGGGAAGGATTACAGAAAGCTTTGGGGTCTGAAATACGATTAAGTACAGCTTATCATCCGCAAACTGATGGGCAGAGTGAAAGAACTATTCAGACTCTCGAAGATATGTTAAGAAGTTGTATTATTGATTTCGGGGGATCGTGGGAAGATCACTTGCCATTAATAGAGTTTGTGTATAATAATAGTTACCATTCCAGTATCCAAGCGGCACCATATGAAGTGTTGTATAGACGTAAATGTCGAACGCCGTTATGTTGAAATGAAGTAAGTGAGAAACAGCTGACAGGTCCTGAAATTGTCTAAGAAACTTCTGAAAAGATCGAACAGATCCATGAAAGAATCAAAACAGCACAACATCGCAAGAAAAATTATGTAGATAATCGTCGAAAGCCAATTGAGTTTAATATAGATGATTTTGTAATGTTAAAAGTTTTGCCATGGAAAGGTGTTATCAGATTTGGGAAGAAAGGAAAGCTCAGTCCAAGGTATGTGGGGCCGTTCAGAATATGTAAGCGAGTTGGGCCAGTAGCATATCAGTTAGAACTGCCAGAAAAGCTGAGTCTGATTCACAACACTTTTCATGTGTCAAATCTACGGAAATGTTTGTCTAATCCGAATCTAGCTATACCGTTTCCAGAACTTCAATTAGACAGTAAGTTGAATTTTGTAGAAATAGCAGAAGCTGTTATTGACCGAAAGATCAGGTTGTTAAGAAACAAAGAAATAAGTCTGGTGAAGATTCGGTGGAAGTTTCACAAAGGACCAGAAGCAACATGGGAATTGGAATCAAAGATGAGATCAGAATACCCATGGTTTTTTGATTAAAGGAATTCCAGGACGAAATTATTTTAAGGGGTGGATAATGTGATAACTTGATCCTTGTTATCACCCAAGGTAAATAATATGTGATTATCTGATTAAATGATTACGTGATAGCATGATAAATTGATACGTTTGATCATGCTGGTATGTGAAAATTAATTGTATAACGTGGTTATGTGTATAAGAATATGTATATATGTAGAAATATATATATATATATATAATATTTTACACACAT